>NC_090928.1:821940355-822243385 GCF_040938575.1 Ambystoma mexicanum | reverse complement strand
TTAAGAAACATACGGGTTTAACCATCCTAATAAAAGGTTGTGAGGTGGAGGCAGTCATGTCATTTGACTAAGTAAGTTTTTGCCTGTCTAACAATGGAAACTAGCGCAAATATCGCGAGAAAGCAAACCTCACACAGCCCCACAGATGTTCAGCAATCCTGAACTTCACTACAAAGTTTGGAAATACTGTGGTTAATCTGGATATGGAAATCTATAGCTCCCCAGCAGGGCACCTAACCTCTTTGCGCACCTTGAATTGGGTCTGGCATTGGTGAATTGATCACCCGTACACCATTGTTATATTGGGCAAAGATTGGGTGCAGTCAAGAGCATGAGTGTTATCAGGCAGCTATTGAAGATCTGAATACCTGTTATTAGGCTAATCATATTCCTTGGTTAGCCTTTTCCAAGACAACATTGGGCCTCATTCCGAGATTGGTGGTAATCATGGTGCTATTTGCGCCATGACTGCCACTAATAACGGGACCGAGTCCGGTTTGGTGCAATGGGGACTTACCGGTTTAGTCCGACCCTGGCGGGACCGGTAAGTCCCCATTGCACCAACCATTCCCCATTTCCATTTGGGTCCCCATAGGTCTCAATGGGAATGGGGAAGGTGCTATTTAATTAGCGGCCTGGTCCCCTAACGGGACCCGTAAGGGACATGTGGTCCGACCACACGTCCCTAGCGATTCCCGTTAGGGGACCTCGGATTGGGCAGAAGGAGATTACCGCCACCGGTCTCCTTATCGGTGCCGGTATCCCCTACCGCCCGACTCGTAATGAGGCCCCTTGTTTCTTTTGAATTTTGGGCCGAACCGTGGCTCATGCAAGAGAATGGAACCAGCCTAATAAAGGATGCCTTTAGAGATTGCGTGTGCACCAAAAAGATAATAGCCTTGTTTCCCTGGTATTTAAATGGGTTTATTTAGAGAATAAAACTCTGCAGAATCGCAAAAGCCGTTTGATGCATATACAATCTCCATTTGCGCTTTCCATTCTCATGGAATTAATATTCAATATTATTCCACTTGCTCCACTCACCAATGCTTGGAATAAAATACAGAACGTCTGTTGTCCCGTTTGTGAAGGCTATACTGAATCAGTTCAACACTTTATGTGTATTTGTCTGGGCTACTCCAGAATTCGCTCAGGTAACCTAAGATTGTCTCTTAAAAATCATGCAGTATGTTCACTACACAGAGCTGAGATATTCTGCAGGAATACTTTCTACGCAGACGTGGCATTTACTGTGTACAATTATTTAGCCAGAACCTGGAGAAGTAGAGCAAACAAATTAAAAACACCATGATTAGTATTCATATTTAATAATTAATTTACTTTGATCGATTTTTTTCCTCATAATATACAAATTCATTTGTGTCTTTCAATTTTTATTTTGCTTTTTTAAAGTGCTCACAGAGCCCCGGGGGGATCAATGCACTGTTATAGAATTATGTCTTAGTTGCATATTTATAACATGCTTAATACCCAGATGTTTCTAAGCGCGGACCCAGGGATTGAACCTGTGTTGCTTTGTATCGTCTTGTTCCCAAGGCGAGCATGTTGCCGCTGAGCTATCCTCCCGGGATAGTATTGTAGTGTGCGCAAAGGGCTTTTTTATGGATGCTAATTAATGTTGCGTGTGCTTTTATGGTTTCAAGCCAAAATGAAGCACTTTTTTGACTGACTAAGTGCATACTAATGGTTTGTGTAGTACTCGATAACCAGAGTCCATGTTTTTGGAAATTATTAAACTCATGGGCCTCATCACGAGTTGGGCGGTGTGGGTTAAATGCTGCAGTAATTCTGCATACCGCCACATTTCTGCACCGCACAATTAGGAGATGGGTCGAAAATTCAGGGATCTAGCTCCAGCAATTAGCTGGAGGTAAATCCACCAGCTTCCTGTCTGATGTCAGCAAAATTCCCATTGGCGGAATTACCGCCGGCTGAATTACTGCCGGCAGAATTAGCAACAGGGTAATTCCTGCAAAATGCCCGATTGTGTCGTATGGACTAACACCACCACTTGTGATATGGTGGTTATACCGCTGCACCAAGTGGTGGTAACAGTAATTTAATTTTGTGGTTTCTAAGCAGATCTACTGCTGAGATACTACCAAATGTATAATGAGGCCCAAATTGTTCTTACTGGACACATACCTTTATCATGCAGGACCTAATTTTGTATGCCCATTTTCAAAAAGGACATTAGATGAGAACCTTCGAGTTATCAACCTATTGCCCTTCTTGATGTAGCGGGTGACATCCTTGCCTCCTTAATCCTGTCCAAATTTAATAGTTGGGCATTTTACTGTAACTGAGATAAATATCAATCAGGATTTATTTCAAAGAGAAGGTTGAACCTGACTAAGTGTATTTCTTCTCTCCTTCCTAGAAAATAGAAGCCTGTAATGATCTATCGTCGACTTTTGACGAAGGGAATGCTTTGGGATAAGTTTAACAATTGGGGTCTTCTTGTTACCCTGTTGAGGTCAATTATTCAGATGTACTCTGATACTTAAATTAGAGATAAGTAGGACAGGACTGTTAGGTTGCCTGATCCTGTGAGTATGTCAAGTGAATAGAGGTCTATGTCAAGGCTCTGTTTTAGCCTAACCCTTTTCAGCATATACATCACAGATCATGGAAATAGCCTCTTTGAGGCCAAAGCAGTCCAACAAATTTAGGTTTGATGGTTTTACATTATCTGGCATATGCAGATGATTTTGTCTTTTTTAGTCAACTTTAAAAGGCCTGCAATGAAGCATGGACATCCTGTATGATTACTTGTTTGATAAGAGCTTTAAAATAAACAGCAACAAGTCCAAGGTGCTAATCCTCGCTAATGCAAGGAGGAAGACAACCTTTTCATGGCACTTGGCCGGGATGAAATTGGAATCCGTAAAAAAGTTTACTTATGTGTGTTTTGTGTTCTACAAAAAACTGTCCTCTGGCCTTATTGTCACAACACATCACTCAAAATGTACAATGCTTTCTGCCCAGATGAAGAAAAATAATGTGTGCTTTGGAAGTATTCCTTACTCCCTTTCTTGACCAATTACAAAGGTAAGGTCCTCCCTTGTTTATTATACAGATCTGATTTGCATAAACTCTAGAAGACCATATCAGGTCCACACTTGAAGGAATGATTTGGAGGTGGGTATTAGCCCTGCCTATGTCCCTGCATTAGTTCTAAAATACAAATTAAGCCATGTTTCATTAGCATCGAATGTCAGCACTAAAGTTTTGATGATTGATTAAAAAAAATATCAATCCCCTGGAAAATCTATTTTTACAGATTTAAATCTTTTAATGAAAGGAGGGAATTTTCTAGCATTATATAACTGGATTGCCGGATGCAAGAAATTGCTGAATAGTCTAAATATGACTATAATAGCTTTGCTAGAAGCTCCCTTTGTAATCACAAGAGTAATATAAGAGAATGACTTGTGCAACACAAGGGATGTGATAAGCAAATATTGTCTCTTTAATACTACCACCTATGAGGAAAAAACACACAATACACTCAATCTTAACAAATGTTCATGTGAAAAATGGAGATCAGTCATTGTGGATTGTAGAGGGAACATCTTACCATCCCATGAGGAAATAGGGGCTAGATCAGGCTTTTTAAGGAGTGCACAGTATGGTTTAATCTGCATGAATGTAAAGATAGTGAAAACAATAAAACATGTTAACATTGATTGTCTGAAGCTTCATGCAAGAAGACAAAAACATGTTAAGGACTTCTTAGCAGAATAAAATATAATCACCCTTGTCAGTTTTTGGTCACACATTCCTGCATTATTGGATTGTAATGAGGTTTTCTCTATTTTATAAGGGTCATTAATGTATACACATTGTGCAAGGTTAAATTCCAACCAAATCACACTTTAAAAAATAATATGTGTATCAGTTTTTCTTAAACATAATCACACTCCAATGGTGGATAGAAGCACATCATGGTACATCACAGAAGAGCATCATCTGAACACTCGCAAAGCCTTCATTGGTAAATAAACTCCTGCCAAGATTCAATGGACATTCAACAAATTGCGTGACAGTTTTATAGCTAGTTTTTTTTAGCTAGGGAGATCTGGTATTTATAGAAAGCTGGATGTAATCCATCACAGGATAAAAGTGTGAAAGTTTGGACCCCCTGGGAGATAATACCTTTTTTATTTTTTCCCACCCTTAGTAACAAGAATACTGCTTGATTTAATTATGTGTTACTGTTGTTTTACTTTTAAATGTCTATTGGGAGGCAAACGTTATCTCCATCTAGCTGCATTTTTACATTTCTATTATGATTTATGAATATATGTCCCATAATGCATTTGGCAGTTAAAACGAAGCACAGGCCACTGCAGTGTTTCTGTGATGAGATAAGCAGTAGCTAGCTGCACCCAAGCCAATGCACTATTGTCCAAAAAAGCAGAATGAGGTATTGATTGATTGATTGAAAAGTGTGCTTTTGTTTGTAAATGGATTGGCCACATGCAAAAGGAAACAATAATATAGTATAAGGCCAGGCATGGCAAAATGCACTGCATGACGTGTCAGTGTCTGTTTTGCCGCAGGGCTTGTTGTCCTTGCTGTGAAGTCTTTCTTGGATGATATTCTAATTCTGACCGAGGTGACCCATCAGTGGGGTCCTATATTAACCTCTTCCCAAGCATATGTTGCTGCCTCTGACCTCTTACAAAGTGTTGATGAATTTGTGGATTGCAAATTGCGAGGACAAGAGCCACACAATACCAACCGTATACAGAAAAACATTCTCAAAACTGTAATGTAGAAGAAGTTTCCATGCAGTTGTAGAAATGGCAAAGGATGGAGAGACTGTACGAACTTTGTGAGGAAGGATATACGAACAGTAGCCATTGCATTCGTAGACTAATTATCTCTGTTTTTCATGGAGCAAAACACATGTGTTCATATTGAGAATCTCCCCCACACCCAGAGTTTGATAGCCGTGCCCAAACTGTGGCAACATATTTACTTAACCACAGTTAATTTCCTCCAGGCACAAGTTCAAATAAAAACAATATGTATTGCTGCCTCGTTAATTGCTTTAAAATGTTGTGTCATATCCTGTATTATCACTTATATCTAATCCTCTGTCATGGAAAGTTATGTGCTGTTCCTGTTTTTGAGTTCAGCTTAATACTGGGATCATATTACCCTAATAGTCTGGATGTTGTAAACTGCACAAAGTGGTAAGGTGCGCATGTGCCATCGAGCAATGCTCAATACTGTCTTTTCTTATATTCCTGTGGTTCGTCAAGACCTAGGTCCACACACCCTGCATTTCCGACCCTGCCTGAGACTCAATGATCTGCTTCCCACTGTCTTCCCCCCATGCTGCCAAATGCCTACCTTTCCCTGTTAGCTTCCAGCTCATTTTGTTTCTGCTCCCCTCACTGTGTTCTTCCACATATGCTTGTAAAGCACTCTCTAGCTTCCTTATTATATTCTGTAATAATAATAATAATAATAATAATAATAATAATAATAATAATAATAATAATAATTGTGATGCTGGAAATGCCCTATGGAGGGACAGGATCTCCAGGTCCTTGTCCTACCACTTCTTTGTGTATGTTTTCTCTATGTTTTCTGTACCTCTGACAGTGCAGCTCTTCATTTTATATTTTGGTGAACAACACCCATGGGATACCATTATGGCAACTGCGGGTGTGCATACACCCTTGTACCACGTATGTGTGCTTTTGGGCACCTGTGTGTTGCCCACAGAGCAGGGTATGGGCTGGTGGCAGCTACATGCTAACTTTCAAGTGTCACTCAGTGTCCACCATTTTTGGGATATACAGGCCCTACCATAGGAATCAATGGATGCCTACACAATGGCAAGATGGCCATTGTGGCCTCTTGGTTTCTATTGCCTTTTACCTTGTTTCCCAAAGTCCTGGAAGCCCCGACTCTGTCCCTTCCTCCCGAATCGCTATTGGTGGAAACACCATATATGTCTCTGTTCCCTTTCCCCACAACTGTCTGCTGGGTGGAAATACCTGATATGGCTCTGGGGTTGCCTCCTTCCAAACTGACTGGAGACTTCCAAGGTTTTGTGTGTTGTGGTTACACCCTAGGAGTGGAACCTGTATGAATGGAGCTGGGAGTCAAATCACATTCTCGGTTGTGGGTGTCTGGTTTCTGTGTGTGTGACACAATGAATGAGACAGCCCTGACTGAAATCGACATGAATGCAGCATTGTGTGCTCAAAAGCTGGGTACTTACCCCATTCCACATTCTTTGTTATGGGTATCTGGGTGGAGTAAAAGGGCTGAATGCCTGTGAGCCAAATTGGCTGCCTGCCTGCATGAATGCCCATCCTTGTGATTGGCTGACTGAGCCTGGCTCAGCCAGAGTGAATGGGGAACAGATGTGTATATTTGGGGACCTCTCACTTACCAACTTGTTCAGAAGCTGAACTCAAAGCTGAAGCACGAAGAAGCTGTTCCTGGAAGCCCAGCTGGAAGAGAAGTCTGTTGCTGCATTTCCTCAATTTAATTCGAAGGCGGTCGTGTCTCCCAAGGACTGATCCAGAGAGGACCTGAAAAAGAGACCTTGCCTCGAGCTACGAGGGACCATCGTGCAACCTGCTGTTCTTCATCCGTTGTGCCCTGGAAGCCAGTCCTGTGTGCCTGCCGTCCGGAGAAGGGGTCTTTGTGAACCCTGAAGAGGAGAGCAGGACATCACGAGTCAGAGAATTCCTTTTGTGTCTCACAGGGTCTGGAGGATTGTTTAGTGTCTGCTGGGAGCCATTGCAATCTACCGCCCAGAAGAGGGGGTACAATGGCATAGTCCTGCTGGACAACAGGAGCTGCAAAAGTTCCAAAATGCCTAAGAACATTTGAAAGGATATCCTTGCCATCACCACTGACCACTTTTTTTCCACCTGAGAGAGTCCAGGATCGCTGGGTGCAGGTAAAGGTCAGTCGTGGGGTTCCTGCCACCAGAAGCTATTGAAGACGTCCCCAGGGTCCAGACTTGGTGAGGGTCCGAGGTCCACTCCAGTGGTCGAGTCCAGGTCACAGCGAAGAACCAAATGTCAGAAAACCACGATATTCCAAAACCATACACAAAAAGTGACCTATGCAGCCGTCACCACCAGAAGTCATCAACAGGGTAAAAGGGGTCTTTCTCTCATCTTCCAAGCTTTTAAGGAGCATGCAGCAAGTTTAATCTTCACAGGACTTCTACAGTCTGAGACATTTTCTATTAAAGGAGACCACAGAGAAGAGCCAAACTGCTGTACTTCAAAAAGACTTTGCTTACATTTTTTTTCTCGGTCTCACATCCCAGTGGCACCTTCTTCCAAAAGGGTTCCATCCACAGAGGGAATCGTCGAGTGAAATGGAGAAACTCTGCCACTTCGCCTGCCAAGGCACCAAAGATACTGTGACGTGGAAGAGCATCTTCTGGCCTCTGGAGCCATCCAGAGGTCCCAGAGTCGTCTTGGATCGTGACTCCTGTGGCCTCTCAGGTACTTTGGGGTGGTAGAACCTTTTAAAGAAAGCAGAAGATTATTGAACATTATTGGGCCGGGCTGTAAAAGACAACATAAATTACTCCCAACGTTTCCCTTACAGGTTGCCAAGGTGGAGGGATCCCCACTCAGAAATACTTGTCTAGTCTAAAGAAAATATTCTGCCACTGTTCATACCTGACCTGCCTTTCCTCTCTATTCTATGCTGTTACACCTAACTTAAGAATCCACCTTCCTATTTTAAACTGTCTGCAGTTAGTGCATCTATTACTGGATTTAAGTATGGTGCCAGAGAGAGTTTATATATTTGCCATTCCTTGAGTATTCCAAATACAAAGTGTTACTTTTAATGTGTGTATATATCCCTGAACCCTTATTATATACAAAGAAGCTTTGTTATCACCTAACATAGTGTGTGGACATTCCTTTGTGGGGGCTTTGATGAAACACTGTATGTAAGAACTAGCCTGCATCACCACCTGAACGTTTAGGCCTGCCTGCCCGTGCGTTGCTACCAAATTGAGAGCCTTGCTGGGGTGTTCTGTGCCTTTACCCTACCATATACAAAGCAGAAGTACAGATACCCACCTCCAGTCTTTACAATAATAATAATAATAATAATAATAATAATAATAATAATAATAATAATAATAATAATAATAATAATAATAATAATAATAATTATTATTATTATTATTATTATCATTATTATTATTATAGTAATATTGTACCAGCTGGTGATGGCATGTCTATCCCTGCAATAGTATTTTTTCAGACATTTTAAACTCTCATAATTCTGCCATAAACGTATGTATTTATTTATGTATTTATTTATTCAATGTTTGTAAGGGGCCTATACAACACATGTTTCCAGGTGCCACAAGACAGAAAAAGGTGGTGGGGATGAGGGAGAAAGATAACAATCACGGTCCTTCTAGGCCTTGTGACATTCAGATCCTGCAAGTGCAGTTTCAAGATGTGCGATTGGTGGGGGTGCCAGGTCTGCATGAAATGCAAAGTGCTAGGGTAGGAAGGGAAGTGCAGGGTAAAGAGGAAAGAGTGAAAGTGAAAGGGGAGAAGAGGGAGAGGGGCCAAAGGGGCTAGGCAGTTGCTAAGGGAAGGCCAAGAGGGCAAGTGCCAGGGATTACATGGGGTGCAAGGGTTGAGGGTCCACATGATAAGTGAAAGGACAGAATTGGATTGAGCAGGGTGGCTGGTGCCCTGTAGAATTCAGAGGGAACCAGGCATCCAGTCACTGCGGCAGATTGGGGAGTTAGCAGGGGAGGGGGAGAGGGAAGGAAGAAGAGAAAAGGAGGATCTTGAGAATCTTCCAGAACTTAAGGAGATCCGGCTCAAGCCTGAAAGGGCCAGGGAGACCATTCCAGAGGGATGCTCCTGCAGAGGAGAGAGATCTACCCCCACTCTCTGCTTAAAGAAGTATCTGATCTGCAAAGAGTTGGAGCTAGACCCTGGGCTTGAGGTCAAGGATACATTTTGTAGTCCTATCTGTTTTAGTTGAAGGGGGCGAAGGGAGGATACAGGAAGATTGAGGAAGAGGCTGTTGCAGTAGTCCAGCCTAGACAGGACCAGAGCTCTGGAGACTTTGAGTTTCTTGGGGAAGGTGATGAAAAGGACAATGCCTCTTAGGAGGTACAGCTGATAATGAGTCTTCTTGACAGGGTCCATGATGTGAGGAGAGAAGGAGAGAAAAGAGTCAAAGATAAGACCAAGGTTGTTTACCTCACCAGTGGGTGAGTGGAGGGGGGCCATAGAGGGCTCCCAGAGGGTAGGAGGGAAGAAGGGAGATGGGGTCCCAATTAGAAGGTTTGCATTCTTACTGGCATTAAGGCAGAGATCATTGGCAACACACCATGCCTGAATAGCAGGAATTGTTTTGTGAGAATTGCGTGCTTATGTAACACTGGATATTTATTACTTAGGGTTTGTCCAATTGAGTTGAGTATATAGAGCAAGGAAATAAGAAGCCTGTCACTTTGGTTGGGCTTAATTGCTGGTTTATGAAAACAGAAAATGCTGATACGTGTTTCAACCCAACAAGGGTCTTTTTATCAAGGCTGTGGTGGTTTAAACATGGTGTGGTGTACATTGTTGCATTGTGCGCGACAAACCATGATGAGATAAAGAGAGTAATGACCAATTTGTCATTGTGATAGACAATCGTGCGTTATGTGACATTAGCAGAGTGGTATCCCATAGAACATAATAGTGATATGTGGTGGGCATAGTTATATTGGCATTATAGCATGCCAAGCATGGTGTTAATGGTGACAGTAGCAGTTGGGTAGAAATAAACAGGTTTTGGTTAAATGGGGGAATGCGTTTGTCACATTGTGGTTAATACAATCACATTGGTTTTGTTATTCATTACACATAATAGTTGAACTGCAAACAGTTGTTACGTCAAACAGCGGGAGAAAGAAAAAGAAATTGCACCATGGGAGAAGAAACCAGGATGGGTGGTTGGGCTACTTGAATTCCCATTGAGAATGGGGCTCAGTATTGTGTATTACTGGGTTGTGTGAGGTTCAACACATATAGGCTAGGTGATGAGCTCCAACGTGGTGGCTCTGCGAGTAGCAAGCTGTGGGAGAAGGAGATTACAATATATATGTATCAGAGGATCGTTATTCGGCCTGTGTGTGGGCTATTTTTGGAGATGGTGGTTTTGGCAAATTCCCAGGAGAGGTTAAAAGGGGTTTGGGGGTCTGATTACCAAAGTACCCTTGTGTTTTAATGTAGTAAGGACCTTGGCGGTACATAGCATGGTAGGTAATTGGTTGGGGAATTGCACCAGTCCTTAGGGACAGTTGTAGCCTTGGGTGGCAAGCTTTTGTTGATCGGGGACAGCCGGGTGCCCTGCAAAAACAATGGTCTGATGTGATTAAGGGATGGCGTAAAACACTTAGTGAGGGTTTAACAGTACTGACAGTGTTTGATACTGGTGATCAACCAGGAAGTCGCCAGCTGCTGGCTCGAGGGAGATGAGCGGGGTGTGATTACAATGCCAGTCGCAGAGCATCTAGTTCACTTGGGGAGCCCAATCGGGTTCAGCAGGGATAGCCGTGAAGTAACATAGGGATGCCAGCAGCCGCGGTAGTGATGGCCGTACTGGGTTAGTGGTTTGATTTGGGAGGCATGGGCGCAAGTTTGAAGTGGGCGAGTTATAATGTGGTCTTATAGGGAAGCCCAGACCTCTGGGTGTGAGAGAGTGAGTGGCCTGAGATAGTGAGTGTGATCAGTGTCAGCGAAGGATTGACAACTGCACCTGCTGTGGTGCACACTTACCGGTCAGGCCACCAAGGCCTCTACAAACAAGATGAGTAGTCACAGAGATCTTTTGAACCCAACCTCCATCTTGAGTTGCAGGTTTTGTAGTACGTAAGCTGTCCTGTGATAGGATGCTAGGTAGCTGATTGGTTGGGCACAAGGCAAGCCCCTGGACATATGGTTGATCGGGTCGAGAGCGCCATCAAAGGCAGCCCGCACCATGTGAGGCAATGGTGAATGCAGAGAGGGGGTAGGAGGCTTAATGGAGGGTTGAAAAAAAAGTCTTGTTGGGACTTGCACATTGGTTGTAAGGGAAGGAAGCGGTGGGTGGGTGTTGGCCAAGGGTGTGGCCTGATTCGGGTGTTAAAGATGCAGGTGGGGTGGCATTGGTAAACAAGGTGAAGTGAGACAATGTGTTGCTTATAAAGGGTGCTTGTATGGTGGGTTTAAGGTAGCAAGTACGCATTGGGGGCCCCTTATAGGCCTTGGGGGTTGAGGGAGGAGAGTAGGCAGGAGAGATGTGTTGTGAGAGGATATCCCTTCATCGGGGTGGATAGAACTTGGAAGTGAGGTCTTGGTGAGGCAGGTGACCGAGTGGTCCTTGTCATGGCTCCTTATACGTTATAGCTCTGGTGGCAGCCGTGGGCCTAGTTGAGCCTGAGGGGTGGGGGGCGGAGAGGGAGATTGAAAGAGGGTTCCCAAGGTGGAACATAACTTATATTTGGGACGTTGGAGGTAGACATGGGGATGGTTATATCAGAGGAAGACTTTAAGTTTATGTTCAGTGTTGAGGCCCTGGTTCACACATCTACATGTACAAATGAGTTTGGCTTCACTTTGCCGGAGTCTGAGCTCCTGGTGCCCTCCTCTTGTGTCACATTTAACAATTTTAAGTCCAACAAATTTGATTTCCTGCTTATTGCCGTGTTGAGGAGGCTCAGGTGTTCTTGTATCCTCATTCTCAGTTCCCGGATCGTGCTTCCAACATACTTCATGTTGCACGCACATATGAGCACATAGACAACAAATTTGGATTTACAGTTCATACATTGGTTGATCTGGTGACAGTGGGTGTCATCAAAATTGACAGACTTTGTATTTAGTGCGCATGAGCACATAGAACATGTTCCACATTTGTGGAAACCAGAGATGTTTTGCGTGGTGCGCCAGTTTCGGCTTGTTGGATCTGGAGGTGCCATGTAAGATGGGCCAAGCATGTTTTTAAGGATAGGTACATTGGTGAATGAGAATTGGGGTCTTACAGATAACCTTTTCTGAATATCTGCATCTATGGTTAGTATATGCCAGTGTCTGTAAAGGATGTTCTCTGCCTTGTAACTGTACAGATGAAACCAGGTACCATATCTTATTGACTCCTCCTTATGTTTAGCCTTCACTTTTGGAGTGAGGAGTGTGTCCCTGTCCGTTGTTGTGGCCATTGTTATTGTTGTTTCAATTGTCTTTTGTTGGTATCCCCTATTAGTAAATGTTACTCTCAGAAGATGGCATTCAGCTTGGTATGCTGGATCATTGCTGCAATTTAATTTTGCCTGAATGAATTCACCCTTTGGGATGTTTTCTATGATGGACTTCCTATGGCAGCCTGAAGCAAATAGAACAGAGTTGACCTCTATTGGTTTTCTGTATGTGGTGGTGTGTAGGCCCAAGTTGTAAACTGTAATTTTTATATCAAGAAAATCTATCGTATGTTTCCCCGTCAGTTCGCCAGCTGATTTCTTTGCATTTGGTAATAAACACTGGGCATAAAACACTGGACCAAGCTTTTTTTGTTTTAGCTTTAAGTGGATGAATGTTTGTGCTTTGGTGGCAAGTAATTGCACAAGTCAAGATTTGCCCATTATCACAAGATTTTACTGAGAATCCAAAATTGGATCTCGTGACTGTGCCTAGTTTAGAATTATAAAATCTCCTCCACCAGCTTATTGCATGTGTGGCAAGTGACTTGTGTGGCTAGTGTCTTTCAGCTTGAAATTTAGCACCCTGCCTAGTTTCATCATAGTCCCCAAGTTTTACATATTTTGTGGTAGCAAAGTACTTTCCCCAGAAGGCACTACAAGCTAGTAATTGCTAACCATTTTCATTGTGTTAGATTTTGATGATGTGTGGAAGTTTCTAGTTGGACAGTAGCCAGAGTTTGGCTGGATGTGCTCACAATTTAATCCTGATCTGCATTCCTTCTGGTGAGGACTACCGACCAACACCAATGATTTACAGAAATGGACTTCGAAGATTTCAAATTACTGTAGCTACTGTGGAGATAGAGATCAGGTGAAGTTGTTTTGTTTGTATAGCATCCCCTGATTGCACAATCACTCTGGTGAATCTTTGTGATTTATTACATCCCATACATTTTACCAACATTCTAATAAAGGGTCTTGAGTGCATGCTCTTGTCGTTGGCCCGCTTTGCGCAACAATTGCAGTTCTAGATGGGAGGCTTTTTCACTACATAGATAGATAGATCACATCACATCCAGAGATATTCACACGCTACATCAAGAAAGAACAGGGAAATTTAGCACATCACTTCTAGATAGCAAGGCCGATAACCAACCCACTAACAATGTCAACCCTCTGCATACACCTCTCAAACTCTAACCAAACACAACCACAACCCTAAAGCATCACTTTGCACAACAGCACACGACGGCTACCGGCCGGAAAGCACCCCCAAGCTCAGCAAACAGTGTTAACCGAACTGAAGCTGCAAATAGCACATCACTGCTCTCTTGCACTTATACCGCTCATTCCCACTAACTCACCCTCCACCCCCTTTCCTTTTCAGATCCGCCAGAGTGCCAGAGAACCACTCCGGTGGTGATAGTGCATGGTACAAATATCCTTTAACATTAACATTAACAAATCATGGTTTGCAAATGCATGAACCTGTTTGTAGTGATTCATGAACAAGCTAGAAATTACTGGGCCGTATGTTGCTCGCATAGTTATGCCTTTAGTTTTTCTATAGTAAGTCCCATTAAAAAGGAACACATTGCTGGTAAGGGAACATGCCAGGATTTCTTTGGTCAGTACCAAATGCAAGTAAAAGGATTCTGAAGCCTTAGCGTAGGTGTGGTCAATGGCTTTGGGGGCCAATGCATGGTCAATAGAGGTATACAAGTCCTTAACATTGAGGTTTCCAAGTCATGTCCTGAAGGATTGAAAGTGTGTGCATTGTATCCCTGAGGTAGGACATTACATTTTTGATATAATTTGCAATTGCTTCTGCAGCCCTTCCAATGCTGCTCAGGATTGGTATTCCTTCTGGGATAAGAGTGAAAACTTTGTGTACCTTGGGCACAATACTGAGCCCCATTTTCAATGGTCATTCAAGTAGCCAACATACCGCCCTGGTGCATGACACTATTAGTTTCCTACTCTTTGCTCTTTCTCCTCCCTTGGTGCATTTTCTGTTCTTTTTCTTTCTCCCCCTGTTTGACGTAACAACTGTTTATTATTCAACTATTATGTGTAACAAACAATATAACAAATGTGATTGTATTAACCACAATGTGACAAACACATTCATCCATGCAACCAAAACCTGTTTATTTGTGCCCAATTACTGCTGTCCACATGAACACCTGTAAGAGGATTCAATTCAACACTACAGCTAAGTCAATGCCTAGTCTGGGATACTGAATGGAAACCCTTATTGATATATCTTTATGTCCAGTTCATGCGTTCTGGAGGACTACCCCTATATAACACCCCTCTCTTGGAATCCCCCTGACCCCACTGAGCCAAGAAGTAGTTCTGTTTTGCAAGTTAAAAGGTTTATTTGATAATTTAAACAAGAGATGTATATATCACACCTTATAATAAATTAATAATTGAATAGCACACTTAATCTGATATGATAAAGATTAACAACGGAGAATCTGGCACTAACACGCTTCTCTATAATCAATAAGGAGTTGACATGAAATGGATAAGGTAGCACACAGGTGAATAGGAACGAAAGTATAATGGGGTAGAGGATGATTTATGTAAGCTCAGATGGATGCAATATTCAATGAATGCAGTACAGAAAATACTCAATATGATTTCAACCAAACAATGTAATCACTTTTCTCTGGCTATTCACTCCCCCCCTTGATGCAATGCAAGGAAATGGAAGGAAGCACACAGTTCTCAGAAATGCAATCAACTGTAATTCAGTTCACCCCAGCAAGCTTAAAGAAAACAGATAGGAGTTTTGAAAACACAGGCCCAAATTGCTTTGATATGTGCTGGCAATGAATTGAAAAATATGCTAAAATACTTTTAATTCCCTTTCAGAGGTTCAGGGTGAGTGGCATCTAGTTAATATTAGTCCAGGCTCACACTAGCAATGAGGCCGGGATAGTTAACAGGTTAAACGAATTTCTGGCAAATGGAAGGCAAGCAGCAGCTGATTTTACATGTGGAGAAATTTGCAAATCGCGGCAAAATTCGCGGATGCGCCGAGCGCTATTACAGAGGAACCACAATGACTATCTCTATCGTTGGAAAGCCTAGGATCTCAGCTTCAAAATGAAAGTTACTGCAAGTCTCTAGCACAAACGGTGGCGGAGATATGAGCGATTTTGTGAAGGTCGTTTTTCAGATTTGAAATTTTAAACGCACACTTTTTCAGCTTTAAAAATGATGGCAGGATAACACAATTGCTAAGCTTCAGTTCTACTTAGGTTAAAAATGGATAGAATTATATTATTTTAACTAGGAGATTGGTTCTGCACAGTTTTCTAGGTACTCACACTATATTCTTGAGTGAAATGGGCCTCATCACGGATCTGGTCAGGGTTTTAAATTCGCCTCTGGTCCCTGCACTTCACAGTGATCTGGGTCAGCTCTCTCTGGTTCTCTGGTCTGGGTCTCTAGTTCTGGATAGAGTGAAGTCTCTAGTTTGGCTCTCTGGAGGTTTGATGGAGGTAAAGCATGGATTTTTCCGGCAGAGCGTCCCGCTGCAGATGGAATTGAAAAAGTCCCTATCTGTCCTGTCTGTCTGCTTTTATGTGTTTAGAATGTGGGTGTGTTCTAGCATCACTGACCCTACCTCTCTCTCAGCTTCTAATTGGTCAAACTTCCATTTATCATTTGATTGGGGAATGAACTGTGAGTCAGAGTGATGTCATTTTACAGCCTGCAGAAAGTCCACTCCTCCTGTCAACTTACACACAAATCTAGATTTGAAACAAATACATGTTTGCAGAGGTACATATTGTTTTAAAATCATATGCACCCATCATGCATTACAGGAGGTATCCCCTGTTCAAACTCTGCTCTTCCTGGGAGCTTGCATTCAGAAATGGCACATATTTCACTTTTTAGCTGATTTTGCAATTTCTGACATTGACCCAACTTTACATACATGTGCGCAGGGAGTATAGACATTAACTGATGAAGTTTCAGATTTTTAACAAGCATACATTTAGAGTAATATCCACTTTTCCGCTAAAACCCCCCTGAACATGCCACCGGGTCGAAAAACCTCTTAAACTGTGGGCAGAAAAATCACAAGAATTATGGTGTCATTTATAAAATTTTCACATGTCCGTACTATGAGTTATTCATCTTTTTCTAAACAATATTCTGGCTACAAAGGGGTGTGGTTTCCTCTCAGCACAAGGTAGAAATACTGGTCTTTCCAGTTCTGCCAAGCCAGCTTGCTCTCACAGGCAGTGCCCCTCCCCTTTCCTCAGGAGGAAGCCACTTTTTACGACCATTTACGACTCCTGCCAATAAAACCTTTGCCTGAGCCAGGACAGGGCTTTGTTCACTTTCCTGCAGAGCACAGGTAATTCAATTATCAGATAGATGGCATATCCTTAGTGTGAGCAGCAAAAGGGCAGCTAGGCCTGGGAACACAGCTGTGACGCAAGTTTCACTCCTGATGGGGGTAGTTGCCAGGCAGAATTCAGTTCCTTAAGCCAGGTTTCAGATAAAATGTCACTTTTTGTTCCCCAGTTTCTGCATTCAAATAAAACTAAACATTTTCACATATGCAGCTAGAAGGCTGATTCTAAGTTTAAAACTATGACAATTAAACAATTGCAACCTATGTGACACTCAAAAGTAGGTCACTCAGTCAATTTAAACATTTAGATTTTTTTTAGTGTCTTTCAGTCCAAATTTACTTAAACTGCTGAAATCCACAGCGCAGCCAGTCTTGTTATAAACCTTCAAGTCACTTCAGAATATAACTTTACATTGGATCCACCTCTCAGTAAGTCTTTCTTTAGCCTGCTTTGGGTTCATTCAGTTTTACACAAAAAAGTAAAATCTGGTGTGGTTTTAAAATGCCGGCTTTTGGATAGTGGTGAGTACTGGTACTGCACCCATTTTTGGGATTTAAGAAATGAATTCCCCACCATTCTAGGTTGCATTTGGCAATCAGCATTGCCATTCCCAATGCTTTCAGACTACTGTGCGGGTAGTCCAATGGTGGTTTTAGGCAGTGTCCTTCTGTGCCCATAACATCGGCAAAAATGAGTGGCAGCCTATTCTTCATGCATTTCCCTGTGCATTTTCTGGGAAGCTCTGGCCATCATGAGGTTTTCCATGTCAGTACTGCACAGTTTTGAGGTAGGGCTCGGATGCATGGGTAAATACATCCCACAAGCCCCCCTCTTGCGATGGCCATTCGGTTTCACTGATGGGACTCGCAAGATCTGGGATGTTTCCTCATCTTCTTCCAATAGATGGCACAGTTCAGCATCTTCTTCTCCATCCGGTACTGATCGATCGGTTCTCCTCGCCGGTCCTGATGGGAATATTGGGCGGTACACTGGGCCCATTGGATCTTCGTTCCCGGTCTCCGGATCGCCCTCCTTAGCCCGTCTCCAGGTTCTCTTTCTCCTAGGACGACAAAGGAAGAGCGGCAATACCTACTCATAGACGTTTTTCCACCACTGTTGAGATAGTGGGGCAGCATATGCATTTCATCATAATGAAACATTACATTCTTATTTTGAAAAAAAACAGTATAACTAAGAGACAGTTTCATACAAATCACAATATTTTAGGAACTAGATGTGGTATGTTTTATGATTGGAACTGAATTAGTCTGAGACAGTACCCGCTAGGATTCCAGAGGATTCCTCCAGTTGTTGCAGAGCGTGCCTGGGATGGCAACACTTCAACTGGTTTATGTGTACCCACTTGTCTTCCCCCGCTGCCAAAGGACCTTTGGGGATGTGGATTTTGTAGGCCACAGGGGAGATCTTGTCGATGATCTCATAGGGTCCTTTCCATGTAGGCAAAAATTTGCGCTGCTTGGCCTGGTTCCTTTGGAAGTTGTATAGATAGACCCGGTCTCCCACCTGATATTCCTTCCTGGAAGTTTTCAGGTCATAATGGGTCTTCATGCTATCAGCTGATCTTTCTAGATTCCGCTGAGCATAAGCAAAAGCATGTTGGAGGTGTTTCCTTAAATTCTCCACATACTCATGAGTAGTGGAGGCATTTATCAGTGTCTGCTCTTGGGTCCTGTAGAGCAAATGCTGCGGAAAGCACCATCTTGCGCCCAGTCATCAACTCAAATGGTGACATTTTGGTTGCAGATGACGGGGTAGATCTGATGGCCATTAGGACCAGAGGTAATCGGATATCCCAACTTGGCCCAGAATCTGCCACAAACTTCTTTAATATGCTCACAATTGTCCGGTTATATCTCTCTACTGCCCCAGAAGAAGCTGGTCTATAAGCAATATGCAGCTTTCTCTTGACCCCCAGTATCTCCCACATCTTTGTCATTACTTCACTGGTGAAGTGGCTACCTCTGTCTGACTCAATCCTTTGAGGTAGACCAAAACGGGAAAAGATGTGGTTAATCATCAAGGCAGCTGCCGTTTCTGCCTTGCAGTTTGGGGCTGGGAGACATTCCACCCACTTGGTAAACAAGCATGTCACAGTCAACATGTACTTATTCCCCCTAGCCGAGCGAATCACAAGGCCTACAAAGTTGATTTGTAAATCTGACCATGGCAGTGTCATCCCCCGCTTTTGTAAAGGCGCCCGGTGTGTGAGGGATGTCGGCTGAAATTGTGCACACACAAGACAACCCTTCAAATATTGGTTGAGGTCCTGGCCCATGTGTGGCCAGTATGCAACCTCTCTTAAGATTTCCAGTGTTGTGTGAAACCCCCTATGACCGGCGGTGGCCGCATCATGGGCGTGACTTAACATCAGGCTTCGGAATGAGGTAGGAACCACCCACTGATCGTGGCCAGCTTTGGATTTCCTTACCAGCAAACCGTCTTGGATCCGGAACATTTTTGGACATTTCATCAACACTCTTAGGTCCTCTTTCCCAATGTAATCGGTATCCGTCAGGGGAAAGTTCTCAGGGTCCTCAAGGTGCTGGTAAAATTTACCAATAATTGGATCCCCCTTCTGAGCGGTAATCAAATCAGCATCAGGGGTCTCCTTACTCCATTGTGCAATTGAAAGGTCGTTGTGAGCATTTGTCTGGGACCTAGTGATGGCAGTGACCTGGATTTCCCCCAACAGGGACTCAATCTCAATTAGATCCCCTTGGATGGCTCCGGTTTTGGCCAGCTGATCAGCTAAGTCATTTCCAGTTTTGTCTGGTCCCTCTACTTTGGAATGACCCTTAATCTTCTTCCAATAGATGGTCATCCCATTCGATGTGACCAGATCATCAATGTTTTGGATCAACTTCCCATGTTTCAAGGGTTTGTTGTTAGCACATAACATGCCTCTGGTTTTCCAATTAACCAGGTGCTCCACGAACCCGTTCCGTACATAATCCGAATCTGTGATTATGACCAGTTCGTGGAGTTGATGCTGGACAGCAGTGAGGATGGCCTGATGCACAGCCATCAATTCTGCCACCTGACTACTTCGGGGACCAATTTTGTATCCAGCGGAGGGTTCTGGGGACTCATTCACCCATGCATTCCCTATGCCAGCCACCAGTTCTTTCTCCCCGTTGTTGTCAACATGGTAAGAGCATCCATCCACATACACAGTGGGCATTCCCTCACACTTGTCTTCTTCAAAGACTTTGTGGGGGGAATTAAGGTATGCCTCCATGTTGTCCTTTATTTTTAGACTTTCGTCCTCGAGACCGTTTTCTCTGGCACAATCATGCAAGTCAGCCAGACCTTGCACGAGGGGACTCTTCTTGTTTTGGCCATATCTGACCTCCACAGGAAAGCCTTGCATTGACAGAATCCAGGAAGTAATTCGGGAATTACTCACATTTCCGGCCCGGATTCTGTCACTTTGGAGATATTGCAGAGGCTGGTGTGGAGTCTCCACTATGATGTGTTCCCCCTGGATAAACGGGCGGTAATTCTTCAATGCCCACACCGTTGCCAGGAGTGCCTTCTCACAATCGTTGAATTTTTCCTCCACAGAGGATAAAGTTTTGCTCGCATAGGAGATTACTTTATTGACCTTGTCATGCTTTTGGTATAATACTGCCGTCAAGCACGTATCAGAGAACCCTGTCTCCAGGAAGAACTCCTTGTTTCTGACCGGGTAAGCTAGGCAAGGCGCTTGTGAGAGGCTTCTTTTGAGTTGTTTTACTGCCTCGGCTTGTTCTGGACCCCATTCCCACTTGACCCCCCCCCTTCAGGAGATGAATCAGGGGTCTGGTGATCTCTGCGTAGCCCTCAATGAACTTTCTGCTGTAATTAGTCAGTCCAAGGAGGCTCCTTAGTTCCCGCAGCGTTGTGGGGTCTTTCAGTTTCTGAAGTGCTTCCACTTTCTTTTCCTGGGGACAAAGACCCTGAGGAGTAATCTCATGCCCCAAGAAGTTAACACGGGTTTTACACCACTGTGCTTTCTGAAAGGAAAGTTTTGCTCCGGCGGCCCTCAGCTGCGTCAGAACATAACGGATCTCCGCTATGTGTTCCTCAACAGTTGAGCTTTTGATGAGGACATCATCTACATAAGCCAGGTTACCCCTTGCACCCAGGTCGGGCATGGCCTTATGTAGGAAAATGTTGAATTCATTGCCGGAATTGAGGTATCCGAAGGGCGTCCGGGTCCATGTGTACTGCTGGCCCCCAAAGGTAAAAGCCAGTTTGTATTGGTCCTCCCTGCTGACAGGCACGGTCCAGTATCCATTGGTCAGGTCTATTGCAGTGTATACCTGTGACCCCTGGATCTGGGCCAGCCCTTGGTCAATGTAGGGCAGAGGCCATCGGGAAGTATGGACCCGTTTGTTGAGCTCCCTAAGGTCAGCACAGAGTCTCCACTGGCCGTTCGGCTTCAATATTCCCAGCACCGGGTTATTGAAGGTGCTGTGGACTGGACGGATTATTCCCCGGGACTCAAGGTTCTTAATTATTTCAGTAAGGGACTCCATTGATGCGAGAGGCAAGCGATATTGCTTCACAAACACTGGAGTCATGCCAGGGTCCGTGGGGATTGTTGTTGTGTGGATGTCAGTGCGACCACAGTCATATGAGTCTACCGCAAAGAGATCTTGGAAATCCAAGAAAACTTGTTTCAACTTTTGCTTTTGTTCCAGAGTCACACAGGCATCAGCTAGGTTGACTCTCTCTTCCACCATCTGCCTGAAGCCTGGAAAGACTTCTGGTTTGGCTATTTCAGCGGCCTCCTCCAGCTGGGTGGAGAAGTCCCTGGTTAGAGTGCTGATTTGGACCGGAGGCTTCAGGTGGGAAAGGCAGCCCTCATGGACCTGGAAAATCACCTCATCCCTCCTGAAGTCACAAGTCACATCTTCCTTACCATAGGGGCAGGAAGTGTACACCAGGAAGTTCCCCCCATGCCGGGTAAAAATCCTGTCTGGTGTTGTATTGTCCTCACTGTCACTGTCAACACAGTCCTTGGGGATTGGTCCTAACAGTTCATTTCTAAGATCAATGGAGAAATGTCGGTCATCAACCGCCATTCCAATAATGGTGCCTGCGGCTAGAGTAATACTCTTTAAGTCGCTGTTATCCACCTCTATTAGAATGGTGTCATGTTCTATGTTGACTAATGGAGTTGGGTTTACCCCCAACCCCTGCTGTTGGAGAGAAGCATTTAGATGTATGTAAGCATCAGGGTTTTTCAACTCTTGTCCCCTTTTAACTTTCACTTCCAGGGAGAATTGTCGGGTCCTTTCTGGGATGGTGACTTCCTCTTTAACCTGAATTTCAACTGCATAAGGTAACAATTGAGCTGACCTAAATGCTTTTTCTGGATCATCAAAGCCCATGGGATTATCCGCTAATCGGGACCAAGCTTTGAAGTTTATTAGGTCCAAACTAATGGCAAAGCGATTGAGAATGTCACTGCCTAAGTAAAAGGCGGCAGGGACGTCTCGCACGACCCAACAATTGTGGACTATGCTCTTGTTGCCAATGGAGATTTTGAGCATACACCTGCTTGGCAGGAGATGTTTGGAATTAGGTGCTTCCAGGTCCATTTCCCATTTGTCTATCAGTTTGAAGGTGGGAATGGCTGGATCTTTTGGGAGTTGGCGAAACATGGCTTCGCTGATGAAGCTCTTACCGTTGTTCACACACACTCGAGCGAGAACAGAGTCCTTCCCATCATTTAACTGAACAGGGATGAACAACTGCTCTCCAATTTGCTGAATATCAGCCAGGCTCTGAGCTGATTTCACATCTTTCTGGACTATAGGAGTGGGAGTTCCTCATTGTGGATTAGTATAGAATTTCAGAGTGTTTCCCTCCAGCGTGGAGTACCACTTTAGACTGGAAGGAAGGTTGATTTTCAGAAATAGAGAGGACCCTCCATCACCAGTCTGTTGTCCTACTGCTATTACTGTCACGTCTGGAATTTGGCTATTCTGGAAGTGAAATTCTACTTGGTCAGATTTTTGTTCAACCATGTGGCAGGTGCCGTTTAAACTAACATGGTTGACACTCTGTTTTAATTTTATTGGTCGGCTAGTCTGGGTCCAGAGGACCCTGTTTACGCAATCTATTAGGGGTGACAACCTTCTCAGGAGGTCATTCCCTAGTAAACAAGGGGTGCCCTCTGGGGTCACAACTATGACCGGGTGTTTCAACTTGTGTCGCCCAATTTTAATGTCCAAATCTGCCGTCCCCTCGACGGGAATTTCCTTCCCGTCAAAGTTCTGGAGTTGCCCAGGAAGAGAGGTGAGAGGAATTTGGTAATTCTCTCCCCTTCCTGCATTCAGTTCGTCAAAGGCCCTTCTGGACAGAAGGGTAGCTTGAGATCCAGTGTCCACCAGTGCCAAAATTGTACCCTGCCCCTGTACTTGTACCGGGGCATAATATCTTCCCTCCTTCTCCTCAAGGGGGCACAGATAATGCACATTTTTGGACAACTGGTGGGCTAACTTTCTGGTTTTGGACATCGCTAGCGAAGAGATTTGGGCGGAATTCTGCGGAGAGCCTTGGGAATCTGAAAGAAAAAGTTGGCAACTGGAGATCAGAGCCATTGTGGGTTCCCCTGGCTCCGGTTCTGGGCCGCCCCCCCCTTTTTGGAGGCAGTCACCAGGATGGGTTTGAACCAGGGGATTTTCTTGCGGTTGGTTCTGGGATGAGATGGTGGGCGGCGGTAGCTCAGTCTCCACATCTCCCCAGTCTGGATTTGCATCCCTAGGGACCCATTTTTCTTTGGGAGGAGTTCCCCCCTCTCTGAAGGAGAAGATCCTTTTCCCAGGATCCTCTGAGGATCCCTCTCCCTCAAATTGGAAGACCTGTACCTCCTCCTCAAACTGTGTCTGTTTGGGTCTTTTGTTTCTCCTACCCCCCCTCTGCTCCTTAGGAGGCAGACTTTCAGGGTCAAGAGATTTTGTTTCCGGTTCCTGGGTTTCCAGGGGCTGTTTACAAGTGAGGAAGGAAGCTTCCTCCAAGGCTTTACACCCCCCTTCCCATTGTGCCTCCTCCCTGGGAACCGGTGAGTTATCGGGGTGCTGCCCCCGTCATTGTTCTGGAGCACCAGGTCCAGAGTTGGGTGCGTTCTGCGCCGGCATGCCGATCTGAGGGTTCTGCTGAGCCCTCAGTATGTGACCCAGATCCCGCGCCATGTTTTGAACCTGGCGCTCTAACTGGGAAACCCGCTCAGGCTGATACGGGGCCCTGTTTTCTCCCCTGGGCTGATCCCGGGAAGGGTAGCTGTCCCTCCTCTGGTAATACCCCGGGTTGGGAAGATTTGGGTACCCCTCCACCCTTGGCCTCCCCTCTCCCGGATTAGGTTGTCTGGGCTCAGGGAATTGGGGAAAGAAGGATGGATGATTTTGGGGTTGGAAATTGGGTGGATACCTGGGGAAAACGTTCTGCCCAGGATTTGGAGAATTTCTGCCCTCCTGTGGGAAGTTGGGAGGGAAGTTCCCTGGGTTAGGTGCTTGGCTGGATCCCCCCCCTTGGGCTGGAGGAGTCCACACATAACCCAGGATGGGTCGATTTCCCTTGTAACGGGGACTTACATAATCAGGAGAGCGAGGGACCCCATTTGTGGGGCTGCCTCCTTGGCTCCCTGTCTGTGACTGACCCGAGGACCTCCTGGGCCTAGCATTATTAGGTGCAGGCAGGTTTTTAGGCCCCCCCATCTCCAAATCCAAAACGGGGGTGACCTTTACCTCTGCCACCTTGGCAGCAGCAGGGGTGCTGTTGGCTTTGGGGTTTTTCTGGGCATTACTTTTGCTATCTATCGGTTTCTGCACCTCATAGATCCGGGTAGCCTGTTCAATGACCCAATCTAAGGATCTTTTCTCGTGAAAATCCCTCACGAGCTGGGTCATGATGTATTTGGGCAAGGCATGGAAAAACGTATTTATGAACTCTCTACTATCTGTGCGCACCCTTCTTGTGGTCTGTGCAAAAGCACGCTTTAACTCCTGCACAAATTCTTGTGGGGCCTGATCCTCCCCACATTGCAAATTGTAGGCTGCCTTGCGAGCCTCTTGAGGATTTCTGTGAACAGAAAAATGTTTCAGGATGGCCGCCTTATATGTGGACCATCTTAAATGATTTTGATCCTCCAGCCCCGCAAATAAACTGGAGTATTCCGGGGAGAATGTCCACTTTACATATTGAATACAGCTTTGGCTGTCCTTCAAATGGAAAGTCTCCATCATTTGTTCAAACAACTCTAAGTGCTCCCAAACAGAATACTTAGCGTTCTTATGGTAAGGCGTGATGACGCTCCTGATCGCCTTAATCTGCTTTAAGGGGTCCTTAAGCAAGGCCCTTTTTGCCTTATTGGCCTTTTTGGTTCGGGTAACCCTTGTCCATTCATCCTCGGACTCAGAGGCACTGCTCCCAGAGGTTCCCGTCTGATCTTCCAGGTTTTCCCGGATTCTGCGAGCCTGGGAATGGCTGGCAGAATGTGGGGACCTGGTCTCCTGTGTCCTGCGCAGTTCAGAGGAGTCTTCAGATTCCTCCTTGCTGCCAGGATTTGATGGGTACCCCCTCCACTGACCTAACTGGGCAGAGGTTTTCAGGATGCCCTTAATGGGCCTACTCTCCTGGGGTTCCCCATTGAACTGTACTGTACTTGGGTGCCCATACCCGGATGCCCACCCCTCCATTCCTGAGTGGTACTGGCCTATGAGCCCCATACTCTTAGCTGGATAGTAATCTGCCATCCCTGCGGCCCTGTGCTCATGTGCGTCAGGGGACATGGGGGTGGTGGAGTCCAGGGACTGGGGGAGATGAAGGCCCCTGGTGTTAGGGCTCCTGCGGTTATGGTCAGGAGTCTCTCTTTCCCAGCGGACCTCATCTCTATCCGCCCCTGCTCCCTGTTGCAATGCAAGAGCCTGCATTTGTGCTTTCAGTTCCTCTATTAAGGCCTTACTCGACTCTATCAGTCTCTCCTGCATCGCTACCTGTTGTTGGAGCCTATCATTGTGTTGACAGAGGGCCTCATTTTCCCTCTGTGCTTCCTGGTTGGTCCTGGAGAACTGGGCCAGTCTTTGCTGCAGGAGGGTTACCTCCTGAGCTGTGTCCCTATTGGCCTGCTCCTTTCTTGCTAGAGCATCCTCCACCCTCCTGGTGTGCTCTAGCAAGTTCTGGTGTTCTTTTTGGAGGTCACCCAGTCCCTGGCGGGCCAGGTGATTTTCTTCCATTTTTCTTTTTAAATGGCAGACTTCCTGGCCTAAGGTATCCCTTTCCTGACTGAGAGCCTGCATCTGTGCTGCCAGGTCGTCCCTTTGCCTTTGGAAGGCACCAGCATTCTGGCGCTCCTGATCAAACTCTGCCTGGGTATCCAGGTCTTTCAGAATTAGTTTGTTGCTCTCTGCCTTCACTCTATCTAGGTGGCCTTGCAGGGTGACTACCTGCTCAGCACATACCCTGTTGAAGTCCAGTTGTTGCTCCAGCTTTTTCTGGCTTTGCAGTAGGGAGTCCAAACCTTCTTGGTGTTCCTTCTGCAAGGCCAGAAATCTGGTATCCTGTTCTGACTTTTCCTTTTGCAGCACATCCATATCCTCCTTTATTTTAGTGATGTACAGTCTGCTGTCATTTTCTGACTCCTGGCTCCTCTGCAGCCTCTGCTCAGAAGAGACCAGGTCAGATTGGACCTTCTCTAACACCATCTGTTGCCTATTTGCCAGATTTTGGCTTTCAGCACATCTATCCTGCATGTCTCCCATATATAGGTACAGGTATGCCGCTATCCTGGCAATCTTATTGTGTTCCTCTTTGGCTTTAGGAGCCATATATAGTTCACTCAGGGCCACATGTAAGGGACCCTGATCTCTATATATATCTGACCCTGTTTCAGTGACCTGTTGTGTAATGGCCTGCAACCACGCATCCTGGCCCTGTTCAGTCCATTCACCTCTCACAAATAGCTTATGCAAGAGGTGCTCTCTGGCTATTTTCATGTCTACTAAGGTCGTCATTCTAGAGATTGGTCTCTGTCCTGACTTACAGAAGTTAGTGTTTTATTTTTGCAGAACAGAACTTTTCTTGGAGTGTCCCTTTTGAGGAATGCTTCACAGCGTAATGCAGCGTGGTGATCCGACCGGATGTATGTATCCCGTCAGTTAGCACACTGTATTAAGCTGCACAAGTGGTAAATCTAACCCAACGTCTCGGCTCGAGCCCCCAATTTGTAAGAGGATTCAATTCAACACTACAGCTAAGTCAATGCCTAGTCTGGGATACTGAATGGAAACCCTTATTGATATATCTTTATGTCCAGTTCATGCGTTCTGGATGACTACCCCTATATAACACCCCTCTCTTGGAATCCCCCTGACCCCACTGAGCCAAGAAGTAGTTCTGTTTTGCAAGTTAAAAGGTTTATTTGATAATTTAAACAAGAGATGTATATATCACACCTTATAATAAATTAATAATTGAATAGCACACTTAATCTGATATGATAAAGATTAACAACGGAGAATCTGGCACTAACACGCTTCTCTATAATCAATAAGGAGTTGACATGAAATGGATAAGGTAGCACACAGGTGAATAGGAACGAAAGTATAATGGGGTAGAGGATGATTTATGTAAGCTCAGATGGATGCAATATTCAATGAATGCAGTACAGAAAATACTCAATATGATTTCAACCAAACAATGTAATCACTTTTCTCTGGCTATTCACTCCCCCCCTTGATGCAATGCAAGGAAATGGAAGGAAGCACACAGTTCTCAGAAATGCAATCAACTGTAATTCAGTTCACCCCAGCAAGCTTAAAGAAAACAGATAGGAGTTTTGAAAACACAGGCCCAAATTGCTTTGATATGTGCTGGCAATGAATTGAAAAATATGCTAAAATACTTTTAATTCCCTTTCAGAGGTTCAGGGTGAGTGGCATCTAGTTAATATTAGTCCAGGCTCACACTAGCAATGAGGCCGGGATAGTTAACAGGTTAAACGAATTTCTGGCAAATGGAAGGCAAGCAGCAGCTGATTTTACATGTGGAGAAATTTGCAAATCGCGGCAAAATTCGCGGATGCGCCGAGCGCTATTACAGAGGAACCACAATGACTATCTCTATCGTTTTGGGGTCCTAGGAAAGCCTAGGATCTCAGCTTCAAAATGAAAGTTACTGCAAGTCTCTAGCACAAACGGTCGCAGAGATATGAGCGATTTTGTGAAGGTCGTTTTTCATATTTGAAATTTTACACACACACTTTTTCAGCTTTAAAAATGATGGCAGGATAACACAATTGCTAAACTGCAGTTCTACTTAGGTTAAAAATGGATTGAATTATATTATTTTAACTAGGAGATTGGTTCTGCACAGTTTTCTAGGTACTCACACTATATTCTTGAGTGAAATGGGCCTCATCACGGATCTGGTCAGGGTTTTAAATTCGCCTCTGGTCCCTGCACTTCACAGTGATCTGGGTCAGCTCTCTCTGGTTCTCTGGTCTGGGTCTCTAGTTCTGGATAGAGTGAAGTCTCTAGTTTGGCTCTCTGGAGGTTTGATGGAGGTAAAGCATGGATTTTTCCGGCAGAGCGTCCCACTGCAGATGGAATTGAAAAAGTCCCTATCTGTCCTGTCTGTCTGCTTTTATGTGTTTAGAATGTGGGTGTGTTCTAGCATCACTGACCCTACCTCTCTCTCAGCTTCTAATTGGTCAAACTTCCATTTATCATTTGATTGGGAAATGAACTGTGAGTCAGAGTGATGTCATTTTACAGCCTGCAGAAAGTCCACTCCTCCTGTCAACTTACACACAAATCTAGATTTGAAACAAATACATGTTTGCAGAGGTACATATTGTTTTAAAATCATATGCACCCATCATGCATTACAGGAGGTATCCCCTGTTCAAACTCTGCTCTTCCTGGGAGCTTGCATTCAGAAATGGCACATATTTCACTTTTTAACTGATTTTGCAATTTCTGACATTGACCCAACTTTACATACATGTGCGCAGGGAGTATAGACATTAACTGATGAAGTTTCAGATTTTTAACATGCATACATTTAGAGTAATATCCACTTTTCCGCTAAAACCCCCCTGAACATGCCACCGGGTCGAAAAACCTCTTAAACTGTGGGCAGAAAAATCACAAGAATTATGGTGTCATTTATAAAATTTTCACATGTCCGTACTATGAGTTATTCATCTTTTTCTAAACAATATTCTGGCTACAAAGGGGTGTGGTTTCCTCTCAGCACAAGGTAGAAATACTGGTCTTTCCAGTTCTGCCAAGCCAGCTTGCTCTCACAGGCAGTGCCCCTCCCCTTTCCTCAGGGGGAAGCCACTTTTTACGACCATTTACGACTCCTGCCAATAAAACCTTTGCCTGAGCCAGGACAGGGCTTTGTTCACTTTCCTGCAGAGCACAGGTAATTCAATTATCAGATAGATGGCATATCCTTAGTGTGAGCAGCAAAAGGGCAGCTAGGCCTGGGAACACAGCTGTGACTCAAGTTTCACTCCTGATGGGGGTAGTTGCCAGGCAGAATTCAGTTCCTTAAGCCAGGTTTCAGATAAAATGTCACTTTTTGTTCCCCAGTTTCTGCATTCAAATAAAACTAAACATTTTCACATATGCAGCTAGAAGGCTGATTCTAAGTTTAAAACTATGACAATTAAACAATTGCAACCTATGTGATACTCAAAAGTAGGTCACTCAGTCAATTTAAACATTTAGATTTTTTTTAGTGTCTTTCAGTCCAAATTTACTTAAACTGCTGAAATCCACAGCGCAGCCAGTCTTGTTATAAACCTTCAAGTCACTTCAGAATATAACTTTACATTGGATCCACCTCTCAGTAAGTCTTTCTTTAGCCTGCTTTGGGTTCATTCAGTTTTACACAAAAAAGTAAAATCTGGTGTGGTTTTAAAATGCCGGCTTTTGGATAGTGGTGAGTACTGGTACTGCACCCATTTTTGGGATTTAAGAAATGAATTCCCCACCATTCTAGGTTGCATTTGGCAATCAGCATTGCCATTCCCAATGCTTTCAGACTACTGTGCGGGTAGTCCAATGGTGGTTTTAGGCAGTGTCCTTCTGTGCCCATAACATCGGCAAAAATGAGTGGCAGCCTATTCTTCATGCATTTCCCTGTGCATTTTCTGGGAAGCTCTGGCCATCATGAGGTTTTCCATGTCAGTACTGCACAGTTTTGAGGTAGGGCTCGGATGCATGGGTAAATACATCCCACACACCATACATGACAGGCAATAACGCTGATATAGCTATGCCTACCACATATCACAATTATGTTCTATGGGACACCACTGCGTTAATGTCACGTAACGCACAATTGTCCATCACAATGACAAATTGGTTATCACTCAGTTTATCTCCTCATGGTTTGTTATCTCCTCGTGGTGTGTAGACGCAAATTTTACTATGACTAGACAAAGTAGTGCCCTATCAACCTCCACATCCTATACCTCTAAACTGATTGCATTGAGTCGCCAGTTCCTCTCACCCTCAAACTGAATCACACTAGCAAAAGGATTGATTCCATCTAAGTTGGACTACTGTAAAGTACTCCCAGTAGGGACCTCCAGTACCAATTTAGGGGAACTCCAGATAATGCAAAATAAAGCGCTACAAGCAGCTTTGGGAAACCAAAAAATCAGATTTTATCGCAAACATCAGGAGGGTGATACATTGGCTACCCATTAAAGCAAGAATAACATTTAAGGCTGTGTGCATCACACACAAATGTCTCTCCAGTAAGGCTCCCATTTACCTTAACAATTCCATCTGCAAAAAATAATCTATGCATATGCTTAGATCTATCACAGAATCGCTCCTCACTTTCCCCCGGTTCAAAAACTGCAGAGCAGGAGGGAGTAGTTTCCCAGTCATGGCCCCTAAACTTTAGAATGAGCTCCCCATTAATATTAAAAGTGAAGACTCCTCCCACCATTTCAAAAAACTCCTATAAACCTGGCTCTTTAACCAATACTATCTCACATCCCATCCCACTACACTCCTGACTGCCTTGCACCATCTCAAGGCCCCGAGAGTGGAGATGAATCCCAGAAGTTGTCAAATATTGTACGTATTCATGTACTGTATATATCTGTGTTAATAATTGTACCAGTTTTTGCTTGATGCAATGTAACTCTATTGTGGTAACCTAAGATTTATGTAAAAACACCGTGATACCCCAGGGTCTGGGCATTCAACAAATGCAATAAATAAAAAAAAATAAAAAAATGTGTATCATTTTACTGATTGTCATATTTGGAAAATAATATCTAGCAAACATATGCACCATGTTTCGTAGCAGTTTGAGTTTTTAACTTCCAATGTTTCGGTATTAATATTATTATTAATAATAATAATAATCATAATAATAATAATAATATTGCTTGTGTTATAGTTCAAGGGGCTTCACACAAATGTATACATCATGGAATTTCGTATTCGTTTTTCAAAAGAGCATGTTATTATATACAACACAACAACATATTATCCACTTACATTTCTAATAAAACTCATAAAATCATATTTCCTTTAACCATACTAAAATTACATATGTCACAGACACAGCCTTGCTTGATTCCTCTGTTTACATTCACCAGCAAAGTTAGCGTGCCCTTATCCAAACAAACTTTTACGCAGTTGTCAGTGTGCAAGTCCTTGAGTATTTGTGGCAACTAAGTTGGACACCCAAACTTCCTCCGTTTTTGTCCACAAGATGTTTCACTTGATCGAATGCTGATTTAAAATCAACAAACTTGACATGTAATGCAGGACTGCTTTTACTGTGGGAACCCTGTATCAGATAATCAAGTGCTCCGATGTAATGTGTTGTGGATGAGCCTGGCTGAAAGCCCGTTTGAAAGGGGTGAAGGATATTATTAGCCACACACTTATGCAGCTCCTTTAGCACTAGAGAAATGAAAAGTTTATTGGTGATGTTCAACATGGACAACAGTCTGTAGTTGTTAGTATTCATCCTATCTCCTCTTTTTATATATAGGTACTGTGAGAAGCCCAAGTGTGTCTCACTTACTAGTCCACAGGGATCTGTCAACCAGGAGGCCAGGACATGGCCATCGCTATTGATTCTGTTCCTGGGGGTGGACCAGTGATGGAGGATCATCCGGATGGGGGGTCCTTGGGGAGTGGAAGTGGGGCACCGATGGGTGAGACGAAGTATCCCTCTTCTAATAACACCTTTTACCCACCTATAAAGTAGGATACTCACACACTCTACTCCCCATTTTCTGACACAAACACTTTGCATATCACTAAGTACAACAGACTAAACCCGAGCCATCTAACGACATATACCAACACCAGGGACAGGCAACGTCAATCAATTAACCGAATCACACACATCTGACAGCCCTTACCCTTCCCCACAGGCATAAAAGGTGGAGCATGAAAGCACAATACAAGCAAGGCAGACCACACGACGTGAGAGCTAATTCAGCACAGCAGTTCAAGAGGAGGAGAAAGACAATGCATACCAAGAGGGTAACCAGGAGAGAAGCGACTATGCCCTTTCTGACCAAGGCCTGTGAAACCTCAGCAGAAGGAATCATAAGACTGCAAACAATAGCCAGAGTGTATTGCAGCAAATGTCACAGTTACACAGTACCCTCCTCTGCTGATAACCAAGCCAGGGAGAGACGCTTGTCTCTGTGGTACCAACCTTGACTCCAGAGAGAAGAAAAGCCAAGTGGTTAATCACAGCCGGTGAGTCGAGGGGTGAGCCGATAAGAAACCGAACTGTGTTGAACGAAAGTAGCAAATGGCTAATTGAACTGTGAAAGTTCAAAGAACTGTTGATACCAAAAGTGGGAAAACCAGCAACAGCGGAGTCCGGCACAACATGGGTGTTCACTCAGGAAACGCTGGGAGGATACCCAGTTGTAGAAGCTATTGTTAACAGAAGGCCTTGGGAAAGGTGAGAAAAAGGTCAAGGTGGTCTAGTAAAATCCTTAGTAGAGTCGAGCGACGTTGATTGACAGATCATTGTGAAGCTAAGGGAAGTGAATCCTGTGTCGTGAGAATTGATGGAGAATATATACGATTAAAAAAAGTTGGCAAGAGTGAACCTGAAAGAGGGTTGTCGATCAACAGGGGCAAAGCCTAAGTCCGATATACAGTGTGTTGACATGAGTGAACCCGGCAGAGGGAAGTTCACAGCGAACTGTTTATAAAGACATGATATACAGTGAGTTGAAAAGAGTGAACACCACAGAGGGAAGCCCACAGTGATTTGTTTGTGAATATAATAGATGAGATTGGGTTGAGAAGACAAACAATCGAGGGGGGTATGAGCCCAGAGGAGGAGGTTCTAAGGGGTGAACAGCCATCACCCGAAGACTTGTGAATGCCAAAAGAGAAAGTGTGTGAGTGAGATCGGGGTGAACTTGACACCCACCAACACGTGAGGGTGACATACCAAGTTATTAAATGCAGGCAAAGTGAACCCATCAAAGGGAAGCTAATATTTAAGAGGGGTCTGAGCCCGGAAGAGGGGAACCCAAGTATGAGGAATTATCACCCAATGTGCAACCAGAAAAGAACATTTGTTGAACTTTCCTTTAATATTTTGAACATGTCAGGCTCTCAGAAGCAAGAAAAACATAACTACCGACAGTCCTGATATTATTAAGAACCTTTTGTGGACCTAAGCCCAGAAGAGGGGAATACAGTGATGAAAAGGTATCACCCAATGTGCAAGCAGAAAGGAACTATGTTTTATTGTTTTGAAACACATCAGGTCTTTGGAGACAAGAGACCTTTTTGAAGAAAAGTCACTTAACCACCGAAGGTCCTAATAGCTGAAAGCAGACCTGTTGGCTTGCACTGGGAAAGCTTGAGCGTGTGCTGTTCTCCAGAGTCCTACCTTATCCTGTGCTTACAACTTGGGCAAGGGAGACCCCAGCTACTGCATCCTGACATATTCTTTGTGAACACTTACTTCTTTCTTATGAACATTATCTCACACTTTTTTTGTATTGGCAATAGGTTTTTCTATGACAAGATGTCACAAGGCCTGCCTTATTATTATTTGATGGTCAAAGCTTGCTCCCATCGTAGATTTAGGTTTAGATTAGACATTTTTCCAACCTACCTTTACAGTTTAATAAACACCCTTGAACTGTGATCACTTGTGTCTGACATTACTGTTGCTACCATGAGTTCCATACAGTACAAAGATAAACTGTTAGAACAAGGATGGCACCTTTCGTTCCCTTCAAACCCTTGCAAACAGAATCTGTAGGGGATGTGCCCATTTTTCTGAGTCACCTGTAAGAACCACATTGGCAAGTCCGTTTGCACCAGGTGATCTAGAGCTTTTCAAATTGACTATTGCTTCCTTACTAGTCTGCCCAAGATAATCTTATGCCAATGTGTTCCCTCAGAGATGACAAATCGAAAAAATGTGTTCTTGTATGTGAGCACCAAACATCGCCAGGGATTGGGTTTATCAATTTTTTTCAATTCCCATCTTTAGTTAAAGCTAATATTTCCCAAATAGCACGGGCACCTGGTTTTCTACAAATATGGATGAGTTTTTCCCAGTTAATCCCAATCTTATTCATTTTATCAAATGTTAGCTAAGTCTGATATTCTTTATTCATCCTCGTGATTTCCCAGACTACTCTTGAAGATCCTTTAATCTTTCTTTAGCTTTTCTAATATCCCTGTGTTACTTACATTTCACTTTGCGTATGTTAATTTAAAATGCCCCAGGGTTCTGATTTCCACTGTCCAGGTTTGGTGCTCAGCCCCAGTCCCTATTGTATGTTCTGCTTGACTGAGCCATTCTTCAATCTCGATTGCTTTTTTACTCTTTAACGTGCACCAGTCTAGCAAGTCTTGGGCAAGAAATGTCATACACCGCTTCTCTATTTTTGCCGCAGACCACCTTAGGCGATTGCCTGCATTATTTGTGTATAAATCACCACATGATACTTTCACAGGATCTAGAACTTTGATCAAATTGACAAGCATGGCATGATCCCTGGAGTCATTAGATACAATCCTTAATGACTTGACCTTTTCCATCAAAGAGGTATTTCCACCAAAGTAGTCTAATGTAGTATTTTTCTTACCACAAAACCACGTGGGACACTCTAGCCAGAGCCACTGAGTTCCCCATCTATTTGAGGTCCAGTATGGGATTTCGCTATATTCTGTTATATTTTGATATATAAAGCACCCTTTTTTATCGGCACATCTAGCATTCAGATCGCCACATATGACCACTGCATTATTTGTAGACAACTCTCCCAACCATGTTAAAATTATGTCTAAATATTCAAGCATGGCTTCAGTGACATCACTACCAGGAGGATCGTAAATGTTAATAATCAGCAAGCATGTTAAAACTACATTAGCTTTAGTACGAACATTAACGGCTTGATCTTTTCCCTTGTGTCCCTGGGTAAGACCGCTATCGAAACAGGTCATTCTTAACCCTGATGATTAGACCTCGCTTTCAGGCATCTGAGGCTTCCCTTTACAGCTTCTGACTGATGGACTACATAGCCGTCAAGCTTGATATCAAAAGTTGTCCATGTCTCCTGAAGGGTGAATATATCAATACTCAGTATTGTCACTATGGATCCATCTTTTTTAAGCAAATGAGAGAAGCCCAGAGTGTTACAGCTCAGAATCAAGGTGCTTCTCTCGGTGATCCCAGTTTTAGGTAAGAAACGCTCGAGCCTTTCCCAGCCCTGTGCCTCATCTTATTTCCCATTGGCTTTAAAACAGGATTTTTGTGTAGTTGCTTTGTACACTAGCTGGGGTTGAGGGCAAAATGTGAGCTCCTTGGTTTGTCTAATTTCATATCCAAAGCAAAAACCAAGTATTTTAAGGATGCTCTGTGCTGGCGTATTAAAGCTGTCTTTTCTGGTAAACAGCAGTTTACTCATGATGTCTTCCCTTTTTGAGCAATCAAGGATCCCACAAAGTCAAAGTCACAAGATGTTTACAATGTTAATGATGAGACTTTGTCAAGAAGCTCCATCAAATCTGAGCAATTTAAATTCTGATTGGTTTTCGTCACAGTTATACGACAGTTATACGACCAATAGTGAACATCTAAGGGTCGAGTTCCTTGCTAGCCAATGCCTCATCATTGTTTGATTTCAAAGCCGGTACCAGTAAACCCTTACCGCCATCCGTGTAATGAGGCCCATTGCCCTTTAGGGGAGGAGTTTAGAAATGGATTCAGGAAGGGCATTCGAAAAATAAAAGGGGTGCAGCACCAAAGCATTTTGAGGAGGGGAAGTGTGCCCATTTCTGCAAAAGATCTGTTCCTTTAGCTATAAGGGAAGGTGTGAAGAATGAACTTGATAAATTGTTGCATATGGGTATCATCGAGAAGGCAGGAGAAGTAGAATAGATATCTCCTTTAGTTGTCAAAAAGGGGTCCCTTACCTAATATGGAAGAAATGTTGTCTAGAGTGAGCCAAGGGGAAGGTGTTCTCAAAACTTGATATGACTTTGGCTTATCACCAAATTGAGTTGGAGGCAGGACGTCAAAATCTCACTGCTTTTATTACTCATGGGGCATCTTTCAGTTCAAAAGGATGCCGATTGGATTAGTGTTGGCCTCGTCTGTATTTCAAAAGGTCATGGTCAGGCTATTTAAGGGAGAGAAGGGTGTTTTCTGCTTTCAAGATGATGGGCCTCATTACGAGGTTGTTGCCATTAAACCCATTTTGCCCTATTACGAGGTTCCCTTGCGGGACCCGCACAGAACGTCTGGTCAGACCAGACGTCCTTTGCGTGTCCCGCAAGGGGACCAAGGAGATAATAACGGGCCCGTTGTTAACGGGCCCGTTATTAGCTCTATTCCCATTCACATTGAGCCCTATGGGGGCTCAAATGGGAATGGGGATTGGTTTTGTGAATGAGGAATTACAACTTTTGAGGACCCAGTAATTCCTCAATCACAGAATCCAGACCCGGACACGATTCTGGAGGCAACCATGGCGCTAATAGCACCATGGCTACCTCCAAACTTGTAATGAGGACTGATGTACTCTTTTGTGGAGAATCAGAAGAAGAGCATGATAGGGTGTTGGACAAGGTGCTCAACATTCTTTAAGAGAAGGGAATCACTTTGAGAGAGGAGAAATGTACATTTAGATTGGATACGGTGGAGATTAGGCCGCAATGACTGTAATGGAGCTGTTAATAGTCCTTTAGACTTCAACAGGATTTTCTCAGCAGTTTTCCTAATGAGGGCGGTCCACTCTCTACTCTGCATAAAAGGTGTGCCAAGGAAACAGTATTCATGAAACACTTCAATATGAATATGACTGAGCAAGCACCTTTATGTTTTTCCCTTTTACCAAATACCAAGACTTTAGATTTGGATTTGTTTATTTTCAGTTTGTGTTCACCCAAACTTTCATCGGCATACAGGAGCCCTTGCTGAAGTCCTGCCAGGGTCAGATTCACAATTGCAGTGTCATCAGCATATAAACTAGTGCAATATCAAATAGATTTCAATTGTGGAGGGCAAATATTTCTTTCTGCAACATATGGGTCAAGGACTGAGAGTAATAATATAAATAGGAGAGGGGCCAGGGAACATCCCTACTTCACCACTCTCTTTTATAATTTCCCATCTTTGCTAACCATACTGCCATTGTGGTATGTTTATACCATTGCTGAACTAAGTTTAAAAGACATTTTGGTACTCCAATCAAAACGTATTTGTTCACAAAGGACATTTTAAGCCAGAGAGATTGATCATTTGTGATGACGGTGTTATACGCTGCCAATATCCCCTTTCCTTCACTGTCACCATGCTTCCCTTTCTGCTTCCATTGCACACCATTAAGCCAAGAGAGGGTGCAGCCAGCTTTGGAGGGCTCTTCGAGAAATCCACACTGCACTGTTTTTTCTTTTCAGCTAATCATTTCAATTGAATGACCCCCTGTGGTGTTGCACCATCACTCTGAAAGTGGAGTTCTGGTACTGCATCGAGACCTTCTGAGTGGTGGCTAGTGGGAGTGGGGGAAATAATTTTGTCCTGTGGTATTGTACAATGTGTGAAAGGGGATTGAGGCTTCTGGGAGACATCAGGGAAGACCTCTGGAGGAAACAGGCAGGGATTGCCCATCCTGCCACAACAACCTGATAAATACCATTACTGCCTCCGCCAAGCATTGTCCTGATTGGTAAAGGTCCAGGCAGCATTTAACCACAGCACCTGAGCATGTTGCAGTGAGAAGTGAGGGTTGAGGAATCCCTCAGCAAGCCAACCATCTACTAAAGAAGGTGAAATGGGTGCATGAGGTCTTCACATTTCAAGCAGCCTTTTCTCTAAACCAAAGGTTACTGCCACCCATAGCTTTTGAATAGTGCTTAAGGCAATGAGTGGACTATCATGACTGCTTGCTTTGCCACATCTGGCAATTTGCAGATCTTTGCTTTGTTGCACATGGGATACAATGAATTGACTTGTGACAGAAAGTGAGAGAAATGAAGATGCATTTAAATGAGAGCAGTCTGTTAGAGGTCAGTGATAGGTGCGCAGGGTTCAAGATATTTTGACTTTTTAAGGACTCCTCCCCTCTTCCCATCGACTAACTCCTCTCTAAGATCTCCTATCACCATAAACAAAACACACAAACTCCCACAGTCATATAACATAAGCCTTGCTGTTGGCATATAGACACCAATCAAGCCATGAACATGCTCTCCTCTTTAGCCCTATCACTCTCTCCCATCAGCAGCAAATCTGCCCTGAGCACTGTAGCCTATCAGTTCTTCCGATTTTCCTAATGGATAACGCACTCACAAGTATCACTGCCAAATCCATAGATAGAAGATGGGCAAAACGATACCGGGAATGTCCAACCTGCATCTAGCAACACCATAGTTCTTGATCTTCCGTCTCCAGATATTCCACAAATTACACCCCTGTTTTCCTACAGAGTCACGCACAGTGAGGCCATCTGAATTGTCTGAAGGATGCTACACAAAGCCACTTATGCTACATTAAATTAACTATTGGGGCTTCGCTATATCATGGATTGGGGCGATAAACATGTGTTCTTTGCTCAATTTGCAGCGATACTACATATGTGGTCCTGGACATCACTGTCAAGTGTTGTCATCTATGAGGGGATGTACTCCACTTATTTTTTTCCTGCTGTATAAAGAAATATACATATAATCGGATGTAATGTAACGTGGTCTCATATAGCACAACTTGTGACATTTTGGCTGTCTCTTGGTTGAGTGTTCTGGAATATTTAGGAATGGGGAGGGAAAGTTATGGGGAGAAAAGGGAAGTGATGACTGCAGACAGTAAAAACTGGATATCTGTGCGATTGTACGTTTCTAAGTGTTGAGGACCCTATAAGTGTGTTTATGCCCACAATATGCTAACAAGAAGCTTGGCTCACTACCAATGAAGGTCCGCCCGCAAAGCTGGTGGACCTGGAGGCTGTGGCTTTTATGTTTTTTACCAGTATGTGTTTAGATGCATCATGCATGTTGAGCCATGTGTGTGGTCTGAGTTGCTATGAACAAATGGGCCTCCTCCGTGATGGCTCAATGAACTTCCCTGCAGTAGTTCAAAATAAGCAGTGCTATCGTGATGTAATTTGTTTTCATCATGCTTATAACATTGACTGATCTGGTAGGAAGTGATTGCATTGTTTAATAATTAGGGTGTAGCCTGCTTTCAGATGGGCACGGTAACTGCGACTCATTCTGAATATATCCTAAGGCTGTTTCGAGGTCCATATCCAACCTAGCCCCACTGGGTTTGCTTGTTCCTGCGCCCCAGCTCCTTCCTGCAGAATATGACCTCACCTGCTCTAGATGCGCCGTCTGATCTCCTGAACCAAAGAACCTCAGCTCAGCAAGTAGCACCGGATCACTCCTGCTCTGAGCAGCAGATGGTGGTCTTTGGTCTTTGCATGTGATTCTGCAGCTGAGTCAAACAGACTCAGAGGCGCTGAGAGCCCCAAACCTCAGAAATCAGATAAGCTGAGGAATGAAACCTAAGTCGAAACATTGCTTCGCCTTTGTTTAATTTCTATGAGCCCCTGCAAAGTCTGGCGGGAGACTAGTGAGCTGGCAGTCCCACGTAGTCATGTGTGGCTGTGACTGACTCCTTTCATTGGGAGAATGTCTAACATTATTTTGTCCTCCCTTTGTTTCCCCCTCCTTGTCTTGTCGCGCCTAGAAACACTCGTGTATCAGCGCGTTATAAATGCTACATCATATCATAACACATATCTATCAAGCCCGGCTTCTATGCGAAAATGTCACACAAGGGAGTGGGCAGATGCCCCAACCCACGGTGCCCAGCACTCTAACCCACTAGCTAACTCTCTGACCAAACTCAGTTCGGGCTTCGCATTCCCTGAGATACACAGTGAATGATAAATTGAGCTTTTTCGATTCTAAGAAAGGCCATTTTGTCATTCAGCATTCTGTGTTTCGAGGCTTCTGGGAGGAAAAGCAATAATGTATCACTGTATCAAGAAAGTCTACTTGTCAGAAGCGCATAATCCATTGCTCTTAGTCATTCGCCATCCACTGACTTGAGAGCTGCCCTCACAGGGGCATGGTAGGGAAACAAACACATGCCTACTTCCATATGGCAATATGTTCCTTCTAATGCCTTTAAACGCATCTTTTTCATTGATAAGGCATTTAGAACATTTCTGAAATACACCTTTGTTGAGGGTGTTTTCGAGAGTGCGTGCCAATTTGCTTGCTTGCACGTCCTGCGGTACAAGGTACTAAATCAGTTTTAATATAACCTCACAACTATTGCAGCGACACACTAAAAGAAACTGCGACCAGGTACACAACTGCATTCCTTATGAGCGGCAGTGTCTATGTTTAGTCCTTCTCTGTGCATCATTCCCCCAGGAACCGCAATATTACACGACAGGGCTCTTTCTACATTTGCAATTACAAAGTTCACAAAAGATAAGTGACTCATTTCAATACAACACAATTCGGAGCTTTATAATAAACACGAACAATTACGCCCCCTTTGTTATCCATTCTTGATACCTAGATGACGATAAATCCCATAGGGAGCACTTAGCCCGTATCAGGCGTCTCACGTATCTTTCACCAGTTCTGCAGAAAGGACAGGCACATTAGAAATGCAATGGCCTGTTTCATTGTCAGTTTCGGTGGGTGAAAGACAGTTGAAAAGCAATTATTACAGAAATGTGACAATATGAATACAGAATAATTGGCCTTTGATTATTCCATATTAGTGGTGCACAGTACTGTAGGATACTATGTGAAGTAAAATCGAAATAGAAAGTTGAAGAAATACCTTAACAAGTAAATATGACACTCTATTGGACAGAAAATGGAGGGCAAAATGTTTATACTACGCAATGCCAATACGATTCCAAGTAATTTATGGTGGTTGACAATAAAGCAATTAACCATAATATGAGTGCTTTTATATAGCACAAGAGGGCTGGGATAGATATTGAAGAGCATTGGTGATAGGATAGAGTGCTGAGGGACACCACAGGTTGAGAGGGTGGTGGTGGAGGAGAAAGGACCCAGTTGCATCTGTGTAGGGCAGTTAGTGTGGAAGGATGTCAGCCAATTCAGTGCCCGGTCAGTGATGCTAAGAGTGTCACAGAGTCATTTTATGAGGATGGAATAGTTGACCATGTCAAAGACAGAGGAGAGAGTGAGGAGAATACGAACAGCAGGAGAGTTGGAGCCAAGATTTGTGAGCATGGTTTCACAGGAGTTTACTGGAGCAGTTTCCGTGTCCCTGAATGCCCTCAAGCATTTGCCTAGAGTGTTGATTAAAGCGCCAAGAAGCCACATCACTGACGCCGTTAGAGACACCACGACATAGCATCATTAGACAGGAAGCACACGTGCCATCCACACATCGGGACACAAACACTCACTCGAATACATGAAGAACACAAGAGTCCACTTCTATAGTTAGAGGACAGATACACGTACATACTCTCCTTATTGGTCAAGACAACTTGGGACAACTAGTGGTGTGCATTCCCCCGAGAGGACCCAATCAGGCAGGGAATTAGTGTGAAATTGCAATTTCATTGCGTTTAATAACACACATTACTATTTACCATCATTACTAACCACATTTGTTATACTCGTATTATGACCTAGCAAGGATAAGGCATGAGTCAACAAAGTGGAAGGATCCAACCCCTGCACGAGCAGCATGTCCTCGGAGGTGAGACACCTACATGTGCAGTTACCCACCCCTCAAAGCACTAACTAGTTAGACTAGCACTCATTACTAACAAACCACTCAAGAGATAGTTGCAGATCACATGAGAACACGATTACTATAAATTAACGAACGTTTGCATACATCCTCTAAGACACATTTTGGGATGCAGTGCTTGAAACTGGCCAATCACTCACTAAACCACACAAGTAACATTGGATGTCTGCAATTCATATTTCCACATGGCTGTGCTGCAGATACCTTATAGTAGTGCTTGTGAACACGCCCTAAACTTCAGGAAAATGGCATGCAGAATGATGGGACACTCTTCATCACACTAACCTTCAGGCCTAAAAGGTATGGTTCTGGTGGAGTATTTCAATGGTTTAAGTGTGCCTTTCTGCAAATTAAATGTATTGCATGGGGATGAATGATGGCATCATCTATCTTCCCTCGATTTAAGATCTTTGCAAAACCTGGACAAAATGTATAGGTGTTTGTTATGAAATGATTATTGCTCTGCTTGAGAACATGGATGAACTCCTGCTCACCTCCACACTACAACTTACCCAGCAGTGATTGCAATCATTATGGTGAAACAGGAACAACATGAATGCTACATCTCCATTGACAGGATATACTCTTCAAGTGCGATGTGAGCCAGCAAGAAAACATCCAAAACAACAATAGTACTGTGGTATAAAAATAAAATAAATGTCCAATTAGGAGAATATAAAACGTATGAAACATGGCCAGGGGGGAAGAATGACAGTGGTATTCATTGTATTATATTTCTGCTGGCTTAACAGTGTTGAGACTGGCTTTTGGGATTTTGGGAAGGTCGAGTCAGCATTGAAGTGGTCAAGCTGAATCGGCAGTAGGTATGCAATGGCCAAATCAGTTATCGGCTCAAGGTCATGCAGTGATATGCAGATCCTTGTGGTTTTTCAGTGCAAATGGGCCTCAATGCTGTGAATCAACATCAGCAGCTAGCCAGCTTGTCTTGGTCCAGTGCCACAATGTAGTTTTGTAGTCCGCGGATCGACACAGTTCAAAAATTTACAATGTTAAATTCAGCTCTGCTCGGTCTTGCAGTGGCTCAAAACAGCAAGGGCCAGATTCATGGAATTTATTGCACGGTTCAAAGTTACTTTGCACTGCTGAAAAGTGACTAAGCGCTGCTGACATTGGAGAGTGGTTGATTCGGCTAGACAGCATTTTGAAATGATAAACAGATATCAAGTCTTTTTGATCCTGGGCAGCACAATGCACATGGGAACATTTATGTGCCCGTAAGAGACACGTTTATGGTTGGCATATGCATTTCTTTTCATTTTGTTACAGTTCCACGTCATAAAAGATATTTACGGTAAACATCTAATTTGTTTTGACGTGCCCCTAAAGGCTCCTTGCTGCCGATGTTCTCCCCATGGATTGGACATGGATTTCAGAGACCTGCTAAAGTGGGGTCTGTAAGTCAATTCTTGTTTAGGTGCTTGGCACAAATCTAGCTCTTAGGTGTGCATGAATGGGAACTTCCTTCCCACAGCTGGTTCCTCCTACCTCACACAAGACCATTCATAGAAGCAAAGTCCCCCTTGCAGTCAGCATCACAGTACTTTTGAGAGTTGTCCCCACCTTCTATGACTTTCAAGGTGTAAACGTATGCCCAAGGTCAGACAGTTTGTCACAAAAATGAATCAATGATGGAGTACTTGGGTATACGTCCAAACCCAGCTTTATTCACACAATGAATCCTAGCTGGGACAGCATATAAGCATTACATCTCTTAGCTCTCGTCTTTACAATGGTTGCAAGCAATGTTTGAGCCATGACTGTGTAACAAATGACATCATACAACACTGTCAGTTTAAAAAACCTACTAGGAATGGGGATTGGTTAGTATTTCAGGATATATATAGAACATACAAGAGTTAATCACCCTAATAACTATCTGATGGCCCCTCCTGGGTGCACTCCTTTATGGATAAAATGATTAATACATTACTACAAAGACTAGTGGTTGGTTGGCATTGACCATCATAGGCAGTGTTGCAACAGGGAATTTCCAATTGGTTGGCGCTTAGCTGCCCAACCTTTGACACTTTGATGGAACCTCAAGGTATGAGCAAGACATACAGTGGGGGACGAGCATTCGGTTGGTTACCATACTTCACATTAAAGAATACTCCTGATCACCTAAAAGCGAGGAGGTCTGCCCTATCCTTTGTACTTAACTTTGGATGTCAGCTGATGTCTGTGTATGTGCTTAGGAGTTCTGCAGGTGTCTTATCTGGGTTCAGCTTTTAATGAATAGTCAGTGTCTTCATGTCTTGGTCACGTGCTAAGGTACCATTTTTGAGAGTGAATATCCTTCTATTTATTGGAATTTTTGTGAATTGTAATGTGCAGCCACTGGGAACCATATTGGTCTATCTTATATTTTTATTTTTTTACTTCTATAGCACCAAAAGCCCGCAGGCATCGGGGCACTTACACAAACACAAAAATGACAAAACAGTGACGGGACAAGTGTTGGCCGATTTACTTCATTTCATTTGGACTTCAAGGACTGCACATGTCCTTTTGAAGCTTAATTAATTTGGGAGTTTAGGGCTTCCAGTCCTGGCAACGGTTATATCGTCTATGGGTTCTGCTTGTCTCTTACTCCTTTTTCTTCATTGACCTTGGCCCGGTCCATGAGCTACTATTGGGGAACAGTGATGGTTTTCTGAAATAGATATGTTTTTACAAACTCAGCATGTTGTAGTTTGAGCCCTTGAGTCCTTGCTAAATCTTGCTGCATTAGGAAATGGGTGCTTGTCTGTGTGCTAGGGCTTCCCTCTTTGGTGGTTGCTACCCATGTCTGTTCTTGTTGCATTAGTCTGCGATGTTAATGTTCTTCTTGTCTAATGCATGCTATGTTAGTGTTCTTCATGTCTAGCGCATATGTTCTCTATCATATGTGTTCTTCGTGTGGGGCGCATATGTTCTTCGTGTCTCATGCATGCGGTGTCACTATTCGACCCTATTGTTCATGGTGCGGTATGGTTGTCTCATCTTATAGCACCTTTCGCTTGGGTGGTAAAGACGGGGTAGGGCTGGGGCAGACACAAGTGCTGACTTAATCATTTGCGTCATCACACGGGTTTTCATATTCAGATTAACCGGCCTATGCTTGTTGAGGAGAGCTATCGAATTCTGATGGCATTCTGGAAACTAAATAATGTTGGGTTCTCGTGCTAACCATCGGTAAGCATCGTATTAGGTTACTCAAAAGGATAATTCCATTCATCTTTACCCAACATCCATAGTGCAATTTAGAGTACTATTAGGAATTATGCATTTTGGCAACAGAAGACAACATATAACATCACCCACATAATGACCATCAAGGAAACTTGCTTTTACAAGATTGCCTCTTCATTAAGAGGCCTGTGTTAATTGCATACTTTAAGTACCTACTCCGAAACAATCGATATGATGTCAATTCAAAAAGATATTGATTGGTAGTTGGGGACCCATGTCAATCATGTGTTTATGGAATTATTTTATATAAACATCCACTTATTAGGAACTCCGCTGAAGAGCAGAAATCCAACAAGCCACGATCGGGGTGCTTTACTAACTGGCAATGTGCCCTGTCTGCAGAGTTTAGCTGTTCTATCCACGAGCGCATCATGTGACCCTGCGATGACGTGCTCCACGATGCAGACTGCTCTCAGCTGCACGCCGCCTTTTGAACAGCTGGATGTCCTGGAGACTGACAGCTGTTCGGCTGTTGCCTGCATCAGAGAGCAGTTTTTTCCCAGGAAGGTGCCTTCCACCAGGCACAAGGTCAACCCTTTGAAATGGTGTGAAAGACTTTTGAAAGGCTGTTTGAAGGGAGGCTGGCGCTTTTATTGGCCAGTGGCCCCTCTCAGCCTATATTCTGTATTACCCAGAGTTGCTGAAGGTGGCTGCATTGTTACAGTAGCTTTTAGATGCATTCCTGCCACCGTGCAGGTATGAGTATCTCATCATGTGTATTTTGTCCTTTCTGATCTCTGTACAGATGCATTTGTATTGCTCTTCCTGTGGGAAAACGGTGCCTTTTTCTATCAGTCCAACACTCAAGAGTAGATTGTACTGCTCGAAGCAGCGATATTTTCACTTGGAGAGCAGGGATGCAGGTGGATCCACACCCAATGCCAGAGGTAGCCCGTGTTGAGGTCAGTGACAGTTTCGGCAAGGTGTCCAAGAACACTTGCCATTTCAGTCTGGCTATTAAGACATTGAATAGATCCACTGACATTCCACACACAGATTCTGTGTACTCAGAGCCACAAATAGCAAACTCTACCAAAAATCGGTTATAATAAATGCCCGCCATGTAGAGAAAACACAAACATAAACAGCTGCACGCTCACACACTCTCATCCCCACATAAACAACACAAACATGAACAGATGTTACACACATACACATTTTGAGTTGGCTAGTAGTTCAAAACAAGCACTTGAATGCATACAAACAGACTCGCAGAAAACACAGAGCGCACACACTTCAAAGCTTACTGCACATATTTGCATATGATCCCTATCCACTCATCCACACGGATATCAGTCTACATACGTGAAACAGATCAGAGGGTGACTCAGAAATTGTAAAAACTATGCAAAGTCAAATGCATATTATTAACATGTCCAGTCACTTGCAGGCCACAGAGTCTCCCATTTTCTAAGTAAAAAACAATCTAATCACAAATACAAACGCAAATATAAGACTTTACAAGCAAAGGATTACCAACATTTATAAACGAAGCAAAGCTTTGTTGTAGATATATTAATTGCAGGTCGAAATTCAAACCCTCAGATCTACACACTAACAAAGAACAACAACACTTTATTAAAAGAGATCTTCAAACAAAAACTCATAGGTGGCATTACAGAAAAGTTGACGCGGTGCACAAATGGCCCAAATACAAAAAACATATTATTTCAATGCATAATTCCTAACACCAATGCCAAGTGTAAAACTGCATTGAATGTATATATTTTTGGACACATGGAATTTCTTTTCCTAGTGCTTTTTCACAGGGAGCCCGAGAGTCGACTTCTAGCAGTCTTTCACAAAGCTTAGAAACTGGAGCACCCGTGAAGGGTTCTTCTCTGACTTCACCAATTTGAATGCACATCCCAGACTGTTTACAAGGTACATCACCATCTGCACTTGACAATGTGAATCCCTGGCTGAACTGGTCACAATTAAGAAATTGTCCAAATTAACCAGAAGGCTATTGTTTCTTGCATGAAGATACACTGTGATTGGTTTAAGTAGTTTTGCAATGCACCAGGGAGCTGACTGAATCAAAAGGTGTCGTCTTGAAACAATACTGCTTTCCCTGCCAAGAGAGGCTTCATAGTGGAGAAACCCTTGTCCCTTTTATGAACCAGTGAAACAATCTATAATAAATCAGTCATAGAGAGGGGAGGTCTGTTTTCCTTTGTGCAGTCGTTTTACAAATATTGACCGGGCATTCTGTTAATTGAATTAACAAAATCAATTTTATTGTGTCATACACATTTAATAAAACAAACACCGTCTCAAAATCAATTTCACATGAGATATGTTTAAACAAATTGGAACAACACACAGTTTATTCTAAAAGAAAAACACAGTTAAATCTAAAAGAAAAACCTAGACTCACCTAAACACATTCTGCTACAACTCTGGTTAGATAAGACAATTCTACTGTTTGAATTTTTTGGATTTTAGGTCTGTTACTCAATTAACCCACCTGTGTAGATGCATAACTCACAGATTTCAATTGTCTACATGTGTTTCGGTTGTTCACTTGACCCCAATTAGGGTCCTCTTCATATAGCAACCTTCTGCAGGACAAAGCTGACAGCAAACCTGTAAGCTGTCTTTTGAGGTAGGGTGAGCCCAGGTCCCTAAAAAACAATCAAACACATTCTCCATTTAGTGATACCCCTCTCATTGTTACATAATATACTTAATATCTGCACTGACTTCTAATTCGTCATAGTCTGACTCACCTACACTTGTAAATCGGCGCAGGTGACTCAGATATTGGCCTCAGTCCATATTGCTTTATGGGTCTGTTATTTCCCACAACCAAAGGTACAACCTGAATGTCCACAAAACTTAAATTACCAACTATTCAACAAGCCACCTTGATCAGAAATCTGAAACCAACCACTAGATCATACAAACCTTCTGCAGGAATGCGTACTCTTTATATAACCACTCCAAGATCGGCTATCTTTTTGTCTCCAAAGTCAATCCACTTCCCTGTTTTTTTTCTTTTTTGGCCTCTCTCAAGAGATTCAAAGACCTAAAAAGTGCAACAAACTCTAGTAAAACCCAGTCACTATTGCATGTATTTTTTGATTATTATATTCCATCTTTTCAATGTTAACCTATACAACGTGATTTAGCTACATTGCTGTCTTTACAACATACATACAGTTGATCTTGCTTATCAATCTGTGTTTGATTTCCTTTGCGGGCACCGACTAAATAGTAATAACTTGCCGCTCGAACTATAACAGGCGTTAGCACTAGATCTACAGCATGAATTAAAAAAGCAGGTGCTCATCACGTATAATGTATATTTTATTTTACAATGTCAGCTATAGGCATCGAAAAATCTGGGTACTGACATCTCCCTACAGGATAAGGTACCAACGCAGGACTGACAAAAATAAAAATGGAATCACTGCACTGTCTGCAGTATCAATGGAACTTGTGAAATAAATAGCCATTTCAGGTAAAAAATTTCAGATAGCCCAGACCCAAAATATGACCTTTTGGAAGTAGCTGGCAGGTTACCCTGCATGAATTGACCTCTGCCTTATTGTCCTCGGACTCCTCTGCTTCTGAAAATGTGCCGTCCTTGGAAAAAAAGAAGAGACCAGGGGCTTAGAAATGTTGCCTGGAGGGACATCACATCATATTGGGGTCTGTAGAACGACCAGACAAGTAGCCTCTGCCTATCCAGCCTACCAGAGCCCTAGAAGGAGAATATCTAGCTCATAGAAACGTGGATGTTGTTCGTGGCTGTGAAAGTGGTAACATGTTTACCCAGGTCCTTAAAAAACGAATCTCTGAACAAGTTGGGTCCAGTTGGGCCCAGCTGCTCCAGAATTCAGCAACACCTCCAGACCCCAGAGTTTGAGGTTGATTTTTTAGAAGGATACATTTTATCATTTACTGAGCTATGGATTCCTTAGTGTACCCTAAGAAACGTAGGGTACTTTGGGCCCAAACGCTATCTTTCTCAGGTTCCAATAGGTTTCCCTCAGTTGGGGCTCCTCAGGTAAGCCCAGAATCTTGATGGGAACTGAAGAGGTAAGTCCTGACATGTGAACACTGCTCTGTATACCCATTTGGACAGGTTTTTGCTATATTTAGAAAGGCATTCAAAGGGTATTTCGTTATTAATTGTTTGAGTATCAGCTACACTACCTGCTAAATTTGGTGTGGACACTACGCCTTCATGCCACTACATGCTCACCTTGCACTCAGTGCCCAATTAGCGTAATCTTGTACAGCCTTCTGGGGAGTCCATAGTCATGAATTAGGGTGAGAAAGGTTTGAACATAAAATCTCAACGAACATCAGGAAAACAAGAAGTGCCCTCCGAAATACCCATGTCTGCCTCATGTTCATAAACCAACAGTTTGGGCCATCATCTGGTTCCTCTTCCTGTACATCAGGAGTTAAGGGTTGACCTTGGTCCAAAGGTGGCAATACCAAAGCTAGTCTGGCTCTCTTATTCATATTTGACACCTCCTTCTGACCAGGGTTTCTATTTAGGGGCATTAATAAATCATTGGTTGATAGGGCTGCCAGCATCTCCATACTGGGGTTGATGGGCGGGGGAAAACCACTGCACGTTCCTTCATCATGCTCTGGTTGATTTCATTTTATGAGGGCTTTCATCCATGAAGAAGACCAGCCCAAATCAATTAGCTTTCCCCCCTGCCACTGGTAGTCTAGCTTCTCATAACCAGGCTACGGCTATAAAAGGATACATTAAAATTCATGGCAAGACCCTCGAGTTTTCTATAGTAAACTTACCCAAAGCTTAGGATATAGAATCTATATTATAGATATATCAAGAAAGATCATGATTTTGTGTCTCCAGTCATCTGAAATCAGCGGGGCGCCAAATGCAATATTATCCTCCTTAAGGGTTTATAGGCCCCTGATTGTTATCAACAGCTCTCAGGAACCCCGCAGCCAAAACGCCAACAAAGATTTTGACCTAGAAGTCGCACACAAAACATTGGTCTGAAAATTTAACAGTGTGCGCCTTTCTCCAAACCTTAAAATGTGGTACCACGTTTTCTCGCATTTAAAGGACCATTCTTCTAGACAAAATCTTGGGACCACATAGACAAAATGGGTCCATAAATGTCAAAAACACCATTTCCTGCCTGGATGAAGCTGTTCCACTGATTTATCTTGTTCAGTGCACTGCCTGAACAGAGCAGACACCTCGTGGAGCGTATTCCCATAGGACTACATTTAGGTCAAACATTACTCTGGTGCAAAAATGCATTTAAATGATTTGTGTTGCACTATTGAGATTTTGATGTATTGCTACTTGCACTTGAACCAGTGTAAAGATCCTGTAATATGCTGTTTCCCACAAGACATAACTGTCATCATCATGCATCATCAGTGTTTCACTTTGGGGATTCAATGTCCACCTTCTGTAAATTATGTTGCTTTAAGGCAGAGAAAAGTGCGGGTAGCCATTTTAGGAGGTGTGTTCAATGTATCTGGGCAGTAAAGGAACACTCGGTAACAAGAGCAGTGGATGTTTACACTTCTTAAGGCAGCAATAACCGAGGAAACGTCGACGAGGGCACATGTAATATTTAGCGTAACATATACCCTTTCCTGTGAATAGGTGGTCCCTACAGTTGGTTCCCCAGCTCCCCCAATCATGGGGACTCGTGTTCAATGGTGGTCCGATTTTGAGACTTCCTTTGGTCAATCTGCCAGCCGTGCGTTGATGGTTAAAATGCTTTTTCCCTGGATAGCATAGCATCTGATCAAATGCCTCATCTCGGGGGATATGCTGTTCTATGGAGGAGTGCAGATTATGACCCAGGGGGTTAAATATCTCATGCCGCAAACAGACTGCTCTCGCCTCCGACACAGCTGCATGTCCTGGAGACAGACAGCTGAACTGCCACACGGCTCACAGCATAGCATGCTGCCAGGACGGCTCCTTCCACCATGCACAGAGTCAATGCTTAGAATCGCATCCGCATGGTTTTGGGAGGGTGTTTGGAGAAGGACTGATCCTTTTGTCGCACAACATTGCATTCCGAGCTTAAATCTACATTGCCGGCCGATTTAAGAAAGATCACAGAGATTTTCGGCATTCGAATGTACTGCTGGATGCTACAATATTTGGAATGGGGCATGTGTCTGACACCTCGTTACCATAATCGCGTCCCTGCTAAATTATATAGCCCGCAAATTGAGGACGTGATACTATTGTCATTCACTTCGCGCAAGGGGGATTAGGGCAAAAACATGGCCCAAAAGCAACAGTGGACGACTCCAGCCACTGATCAGAGTAAAGGGTTTACGGTTCACCATTACACGTTCTAGATGGTATTATTCATTAACCACGGATTGCTAATCAGAGAAGTGTGGAATCACACGAAACTATTCATCTCTGGTTGTATGCAAATTCGGGAGAAAAAAATACATATTTGGGACGATCGGGTTAAGTTAAGTATTTGCTTTCCAAAAGCAAATAAGCGTCACTGGCAAAAAAAAAAAAAAAAACGAAAAAAGAATAGTAGGACATCTTTTTGGTATCATTTAGGAACAGATGACGGTAAGAATCATTCAGGCGCCTACATATTGGTGCTATCTGTGCACTTAAGACACAAAGGAGAATACATACATGTGATCAATTTCACCATTAACACACTGTGCTCTTTTGCAAAGTCTTAGACGAACGAGATAAGCTCAATCGGCTAGTGCACACCAATATGCTTTACTTGTATACTGCAGAATCAATACATGCGGATTTTTATTACATTGGGTAGACTGTTAGCACCAATCCAGCAGTGCACCTATCTTTTTCTGAATGTTATTTCAAAATATCCTCCTTTTCATAATCCATTGGGATCTAGACATGTAAAGTGTTTGGTTATTGGTCCGTAAAGAGATACTGTGGAAAACAAACTACAATGCCCTTTACATGATCGTGTAAAGGGCATTGTAGTTTATGTAAACAATGTAATGTAAACAATGTAAACATTGCAGGTTAAAGTATGTCATGCAAAAAACGAAATTTGATTTACTTTCAGTGAGGGCACTATAATAGCCTTTCAAAAGGTTTCAGATGAATAATAAACCCTTGGGTTCCATGTTATTCAAGAGAACCAGAAGACGCATGTCTATATATACAAAAGGGACATTTGTCGTGGATGTGTGTGTGTGTGTCTGTTTGTACTGTTCATCATACTTCCCAACATACTACACATGTGATATTTGGCATGTGGATAGGTTCCTTGGTGAAGCCAACGAAAAAAATATAAAATGTACATTTTTCTATTTTATTAAGTGGTCTGCAATGCTTGCATATGTGTGTCTCTATTTTATTTTATTTATTTGCATTTTTAAAGCGCTCACACAGCCCGCGGGCATCTAGGCGCTGTTACAGAAATTGTTTGTTTTTTAAGTCATTGTTTTGGTCTTAGTTGCATATTTATAACGCACTTCAATACCCAGAGGTTTCTAAGCGCGAACCCGGGGATCGAACCTGTGTTGCTTCGTGTCGTCTTGCTGCTAAGGCGAGCACGTTGCCGCCGAGCTATCCTCCCGGGTCTCTGTTCGAAATGCACAGCACACCGCGCCAACATGCTGCAAACCTGAAATTTGGCATGTGGTTAGGTTCCATGGTGTGGAAAATGTAAAAAGTATGTAATGTACATCTGTCTAATATTTTTTTTAAGCAGTCTCCAATGCTTACACCTGCCATTTCACACTCCACACCATAGTTCTGCCGTAGTTCTACGTTAAGTGTTCCTAAAGTTCAGCAATTCAAAAAAAACTTGAGGAGTTCATTGTCCCTAAACTTTCCATACTATCAGCATTCTAGCTGGCATTAGCGGCACTCACTTTTAAAGTCAAGCAGGTTACACAAAACAGTTCTTTTGTAGTACTGCAATTGACAGGAAATGGTGTGTGTCTCTTCAATAGTGTCCATAATGACGTTGTCTGTCACATTGTGGCAAATATCTCATGATAAATAAAGGAACTCCATTTCCCACAGAAGTTGGTGAATGCATGACACCTCAACAGTACCAAGTTTACATGTTCAGCTTTGCACATACGGGTTTGGCACTTCTAGCTTACATGTTTCAGCCTAGCAATTACTGTGTGAAGCAAGGGTACACCTGCTAGTATAATATATGAAGACAAATTGCTTTCAGCTAAAGGTTTGGCTTTGTGGGATTCCTCTGTGGTCCAAGCAGTATTGATCGTGCAGCTCTACCTGCCTCACTATCTTTATGAAAGGTCTGCAACCTTTTGCTCTCCAGATAATTTAGATCACAACTACCATTAGACCTTTTAACATAAACAATGTTTAAGGCTGAGGGAGACATAGTCATAAACATCTGGAGTATGCAAGGTGATGGTGCAGGCCCCTTTTTCCAGACTGTAAATTGTTAATGAAAATGACTCTAAGACAAATATTCATTACGCACATTCATATTTACAATGAACTCAATATATCAATATATATATAAACGGGAACTGTGTGGATATGTGTGTGCGTCTGTTCAAAATGGTCAGCGTACATATACATTTTTCAGGTTTATTTAAGTGTTTTTTTAAGTAGTATGCAATGCTTGGATGTGTGTGTGGGTCTGTTTGAAATGTTCAGCATTCTTCCGAACATGCTATAAACCAGAAAACCGGCATGTGGGTAGGTTCCATGGTGTAGACAAAGTACACATTATAAAATGTAAATGTGTGTATTCTTTAAGCGGTCTGTAATGCTTGGATATATGTGTGTCTGTTTGAAATGTTCAGCCTACTTCCCAATATCCCACAAACCTGAAATTTGACATGTGGGTAGGTTCCATGATGTAGACAATGTAACAAGCATAAAAAGAGAATGTTTCGATTTCTCGTCGTAGTTCTGCTGTGGTTGTGCATTCATTGTTCATTAAGTTCATTAAGTTCAGCAGTTCATGAAAACTTGAGTAGTTCATTGTCACTAAACTTTCAACACTATCAGTTTCTAGTGGACATTAGCAGCACTTACTTTTGAAGTCTGGCAGGTGATCCAAAACTGTGCTTTTGTAGTAATGGGGGTAACAAGAAACAGTGCAGGTCTCTCCAATAGTGTCTGCAATGGCGCTGTCTATCACATCATGGCAAATCTCTCATGATAATTAAAGGAACTTAATTTCCCACAGAAGTTGATGAATGCATGACACCTCAACAGTACAAAGCGTACATGCTTCAGCCGTACACGTACAGGTACGGCATTTCGAGCTTACATGTTTCAGACCTACACATATACCACTTATGTTGTGGTTGCTGCTGCCTTGGCTGTAGATGGGGACTCCAATAATGTTTCTGCACAATCTCAATGCTCTATCTCAAAGTAGCTGGAACCAATTTACAGGATTTGTGATTTTTTCCATTGGTCAGCTTTATGTGGCTTGCTCCAGAGTTGGAAACAAAGACCATTTGTTCACATTAGCTCCTACAGGAAAGACTAGCAATATTGGTCACAACAAAGTTCATTAATTAAACCTCAACATAAATCAAAGTACACAAATACCTATTACTCGACATAACTGAATATAAACATGCATACATGTATTTGCCAATTTTCATCACATGGTTCTTATCAAGATATAACTACCATGTGTCAACGCATGAGCAAAGCAATTTAGGTCTTGTCTTCTTCAGGGTCCAAAGTTTTAATTAGAATCCTGGTTTTGTAATCTCATTCTGACCAAAATGGACAATGACATGGCAGCAGATATCTATGTCCATCTATAATTCCGTATTTTTAATTATCCTGCCAACATTTTGGAACAATCTCTCCATCTTTCATTGTGTGATCGTTTTAGTTGAACACCATGTTATCACACGTTCCACATCAATGGTCGATGTGTGTGCCATTGAATTTGGTGGTTGCAGTGGAACCCCCAATGTCACCCTGCTGTGTAAGCATGTGGTTAATGCTTTGTATTCATTAATCTCTAAGAGGAAGCCAACAATCTTGTCAAATAACAGGTCACAGGCATGCACCAATCCCAATCCAAAAGAAAATCAATGTGTTCCTCTCAGTAAGTGAGGGTTAGACAGAATGGGGGGTGCAACAAAGGGACTTCTGCTCTGCAGAAGCACAGGAATGAATAGTGACCAAATCACCAATTCAGCCCACCATTCTACAAAAACAGCTGCTATCCCACTAATAAGGCGAAACATGAAAATTCTGACAGGCAGGTCTCCTTTAACTCCTTTTATAACATCGGCCGAGGGCAGGCTATGCTCTTCAGGATGAGTATGAGCTCATACAGTTGCAAGACAAACAATAAAAGCACTTAAGACTCTATAAAGGAAACAAAGAGATTGCAGACTTTAGGAATAAAGGCAGATGTGCTCAGGAAACAGATTTCAGCAGCAACTTCAATGTTGAAGGATTTGTCTCCAAAAGGAAAGGAAGGAGGGCTAGAAAGTCACTAAGTTCCTTTAATGCAGACAGGGATACAGGGCTCTTGCCTTTGGGGCTCAACAGTATCAAACAAGGTATCTGAGTTAGTGTAAAGATGGTTGAAACATTTTGTTTCAAATGGTGAATCTGCGTCGAGTCGGTTTGGGCTGCTCACTCACAGTGTATCAAGTCAATGTTCAAGAAAGGTCATGTAGATGTATTCCAGAGGTATGATTTGGCTTTTGAGTCATGAGCTTCCATTGACATGAGTTGGAGATCTAGTAGAGTCAAGGCAGTCCACTTCAATGCGTCATGTCTAGTGGGTGTCTGTATGTTTGAAGAGGAGGCAAGCAGTTTGAAGTTTGTAGAGGGCCAAACACAGCACCACGTGAGTTGAGCGTGGTTCAGCCAGTTCAAAGAGGCCTCGAGGTAGTAAAGAGGGTTCTGAGCTTGTGGACTTCTGAGTTGCGGGAAAGCCCAATCCAGTGACTCTAGGTTCAAAGTGAGCCTTTTATTCCACACTTCTAATCTGGGAAGATTGTCTGGCACTTACAGTGGGGCTTTCACCTACAGTGAGCAGGATCCAGGTTTCAGTGCACAGTCAGCAGACAATCCCTGGTCCACAGCAGTTTCATCCTGAATGTGTACCTTTGGTGAGTAGAAAGAATAGATATCCTATTCCTTGGATGCTTCTGTCTTCACCTCTATATCAGATAGTTTTACAATATACTGCATGTCCAACAGAGTTCCAAGTGAATCCCTCTTCCCTTGAAGTCTAAACATGAATCAATCAATGTTTCAATCAATGTATAAGGCTACACGCTACAGCAGATTGGTCCAAAATAAGCCTACTGTCAATGGCTGTCAAAGGCCCATGTCAGGATTCTGTAACAGGTGCCCCTATCAGAATCCACAATATTGTAACCCCTCTCTTGCCCAAAACCTCTCCTCTGGCTATTCTAACATTACCCCCCTTCCCCTGTCTGTCTGCTTCAAAAGTGGCTCCAGTGATCAATATACAGATGTGAGAATGACTTTGATGTATCAAAGACAGCAAGACAGTCCAGCAAGTGAAGCTGGACGAATGGCTTGTGGGATGTTTTTACCCATGCATCCAAGCCCTACCATAAAACTGTGCAGTACTGGCATGGAAAACATCATGATGGCCAGAACTCCCCAGAGAGTGCACAGGGAAAACATGAAGAATAGGCTGCCACCCATGTTTGCCTATGTTGTGAGCACAGGAGGGCACTGCCTAAAACCACCAGTGGGCTACACACACAGTAGCCTGAAACCATTGGGAATGGCAATGCTGATTGCCAAAAAGCAACTAAGAACTGTGGGGAATTCATTTTCTTAATCCCAAAAATGGTTGCATTACCAGTACTCACCACTATCAGAAAGCCGGCGTTTTAAAACCACCGGACTTTTGTGTAAAACTGAACAATTGAAACAAAACCAGACCAAGGAAAGACTTGCTAAGAGGTGGATACAATGTAAAACTATATTCTGAAATGACTTGAAGGAAGTATTTATTTAATGTATAGGTAAAAATTGTCAGTTTGATTTGAATGTAGAAAACTGGGAACAAAAAGTGACATTTAGCTGAAACCTGGCTTAATGAAACTGGATTCTGCCTGACAACTACCCCCGAAAGGAGTTGAAACTGGATCAACAGCTGTGTTCCCTACCAGGCCTGGCTGCATCCTGAGGTCACATGGCCCTGTTGATTGAAAGGGGAGTGGTAGCTGGGGACTAAAGGGAGTTGAACAAAGGCGTGTCCTGGACTCAGGCAAATGTTATATTGGGGGTGTCGTAAAAGTGGCTTCCTCTTAGGGGAAACTGGGAGGGGCAGTGCCTCTGCTAGCAGCTGAGCTTGGGGGAAGTGGATAAACCAGTTATTCCACCCTGTGATGTGGGAAGCCACACCCCTTTTTGACCAGAGCATAATTTTAAAAAGATAGATAACTCATAGTGCGGACTTGTCAGAATTATATACGTAATATCATTATTTTTGTGATTTTTCTGTGAACATTTTAAGAGGCGTTAGGACCCTGTGGTGTATTCTGGGGGGTTGCTAGCGGAAAATAGGGTCTCACTCCAAATGTATGCATGTTAAAAATCTGACACTTTATCATCTGTAACCCATATCCCTGATGCAAATTTTTGTACAATCTGGAAAGTTTAGAGGTCGTTATCTGGATGAAAAGGGGAGAATTCTGTCATCAGTGGACACAACATCGTACAAAGACAGGGATCGGATGGTTTGGTGCTACAGAAAATATTTTAACTGGACCTATAATATTAGAAAAATGGTGCATAGATAAATATGTATTTGGGTCAGAAATAGATTTGTGTGCAATCTGACAAGGGGAGGTTCCTCTGACCATAAAACCTACAGCATCACTCTGAGTAACATTTCCTTCCCCCAATCAAGGGAGAGAGGAGGAATTGGCCAATGATAAGTGAGAGGGGCAGGTTTAGTTATGACCAACGCACACACCCACTTTCCAAAACACATAAAAAGAGACTGCTGGGACAGGTAGAGACATTCAATTTCATTTGCTGCGAAGCATGCTGACCGACGACTTCACATCCAGAGATCCAGACTTCAAATCCATCAATCTCCAAAGACCAGAACTTTACTTCAGAACTTAAAGCAAGGGCCTAAACCCACAAACTGAGAACTCTTCTCAGCAGGCCTCAGCATCCTTAAAATCATTTGCAACTATTCCACAGCCAGGTGAGCTGTCTGAATTCTTTTGCCAAGAACTCTTGCCAGTACCCAGAAAGCAGTGTTAGATCCAGATTCCACTTGATCCGGACTGGAAAGCAGAGCAGTATCCAGAACCAGAGGCCGCTGAATCCAGAGAGGCTAGACCAGCAGAGCAGAGCTGACCCAGACCACTGTGAGCAGAACCAGTGACCCAGATCGCTGTGAAGTGCCGATACCAGAACCAGAGTCCAGTCCAAAACCTGACCAGATCCGTGGCGAGGCCCATTCCTGCACAAAATATCTTGTGAGTACCTAGCAGAACTGTGCAGAACCAATCTCTTAGTTAAAATAATCTAATCCAAACTATTTTAACCTAAGTAGAACTGCCTCCTAGAAATCATGTCATCTGTCATTTTTAAAGCTGCACAACTGTCACCTGTCAATTCTGCTGCTGCAAGCTGTCACCTGTCATTTTGAGTTTACTTTCAATCCGAAAAACGACCTTTACAAAATCGTTCATATCTGTGGAAGCGTTTGTCCTAGAAACTTGGTTTAACTTTCCTTACTCCTTATACTTTTGCCGTAATCACGATTCACGCACTCGCACATTTTGCCGCAATTTGCGATTTGGCCTGATTTCTTTACCTGTAAAAAGATAGCACCTTTTGGCTTTCCTCTGCTAAAAATGTGTTTGCCTCTTAATAACCATCCCTGAATCACTTCATTGCCACCACATTCAAAGCACTTGGGCCTGTGTTTTAAAACTCATACCGGTTTTCTCTAAGCTTGCTGGGGTGGGAATTGAATTCCGTATTGTATTTGATTGCATTCCTGAGAACTGTGTGTGTTACTTCCATCTCCTTCCATTTCTTACATTGCATAGGGGAGGGGAGTGAATTGCCAGAGAAAAAGTGATTATCTTATCTTTTGCTAAAATCATATCAAGTATTTCTGTACTGCATTTTATTCCTCATTGCTTTTCCCTTAAAATCATAAAAGTATTTTTGCTACTTTATCCATCCTATACTAACTCCTCATTGATTATAAAGAAGTGTGCTAGTGTCAGATTACCCATTGTTGATTAACATTATATTTATAAGGGCGATATTGATTATTAATTTATTATAAAAGCGTGGTATCTATATTTTGTTTTATTTCTCAAATAAACCTTTTAAACTTGCAAAACAGAACTACTTCTTGGCTCAGTGGGGTCAGGGGGATTCTAAGAGAGGGGTGTTATATAGGGGTAGTCATCCAGAACTCATGAACTGGACATAAAGATATATCAATAATGGTTTCCATTCAGTATCCCAGACTAGGCATTGACTTAGCTGTAGTGTTGAATTGAATCCTCTTACAGGCTGCAGGCTGGCCTACATGGCGGATCAGGATCAGGAATCATTGTCTCAGTGGTCGTTGGCGGTTCTGAAGTAGTGGCTGAGATGTCTTGGGTTCCTTTCAGCAGTTCCTTTCAGCAGCTGCGGCTGGACAATGGGCAGCGTTGGAGTCAGTTGCGGATCGAGGTACTTGACTGGCTCAAAAAAAGTGCTCTAAGGCGGATGGTGGTAGATGCTTGTCGAGGCACTTCCCCCAGGTTCTTCAATGGGCTTGTGTCCACTTTTAACGTGGATGGCCCAAAGCTGAGGAGTGAGTTCCAGGTGGCTGCCTTGTCCTTGGTTGTAGGTTCAGTGACATTCTGGCACTACCTGTCTTGGCAGCTTGCTGCAGAGCCTAGCAGGTCATGATGTGTGAGGACAATGTACCGGTTCTCGAGTGACTGGAGGGTCATCTGAGTTCTTTATCACTCTCTGTTGCCTGGGAGAAATGAAGAAGAATATCTTGCTTCACTCTTTGGATGTTCTGGCCTTCCTTCACTGGCAGAAACTGTAACACAGAGTGTACCTTCATCCATGCTCCAAGGATGAGTTCTTCTTTCTTACTTCTTGTGAAGTCTTAGATAATCTGCCAAAAGAGGGGCCCACCCCTCTTTTAAAACCAAAGTGATTGGTGTAGGCTAAGCCTACCTTAATGAACCAGTCCTGGGGTCCCTAACAAAAATGTTCTATGTGCGTGAGGTCGTAACCAGAATGCTTGGTAAAAGGAAAAGGTAAAGGGGTGAAACAGGAACCAGGAGGTGTCCCAGAACAAAGATTGTGGACATCTTCTCTCAGCAGAAAGATCTTTGGCCACACTTCCGTGTGTTACTAATTCCCACCCATCTTCCTGTCTGTTGTTGACCAAAGAGTCTCTCTTGTTATTGTCCTCTCTATGTGTTCCCCGTTAAAGCAGCAGGTCACCCTTGAAGCTGCATCAAGACCAGACTCTTTGGCTCCTGCAAACCACATTCTCATGTCTTATGTATGGGGTCCCCCTAGCAGGGTGCCTTACTTGTAAATAGCACTCCCAGACTAACAGCTCACTGTCATTGATACTGAGGGTGGGAGATGGCTTAAGGTTGGCCCAGTTACATATGAAAGGTTGTTGGGTTTCCTGTCTCCTTTGTTAAGCTATGAGGCCAGGCCCCATGTGGGCCTTTTTGAAGTACCCTCTATTGGTATTTTAATTGCAGCAACCAGCTGCAGGGCCTAACATAAGAGCAAGGCAGATCCATGGAACCTTTGTTACTTAATCAGGGTGGCCATGGCGGGGGAAGCTTGGCCCTCTCCCTTCCTGGATATGACATAATGTATCCGTGGCTGTCACATTCCAACTAGATATGACAAGGTGGACTGTCTCAGGGTACACTAGTCTATGTGCTTGTCGTGGTTTGAGCATAGGAAAATGTGCGGTCTACCAACTTTCCATTTAATAGAAAATGTAAAAAACCTCAGGCGAGCGCATGCCCACCAAGCAGATTGTCGAATTCCTCTCAGTTGTTGTCGACACGCCTAGGCCAGACAGCTAGCAACCACCGGCTTTGTCATGACTAAAACACTGCTGAATAAGCTGACACTAATATGACATCCACTTTCTGTGGCTTTATAATTTTCTGACACCAGTAGATACCATGTCTTAACCAGACATGACTTATAATTGCATTTTAACATGCCAAGAGGCTGACTAGGGTGCACAGTATGTTTTGTTTTTATATGAGAAGTGCAGACTATTAAAAACAGATCTGCCTGTTGGAAGATTTGCTCCAGCAGCTGTCACAAATGCACATTAACTGGCTTAACTGGCATTAACTGGCTTAAGACAACAGACCATTAAGGCCTGCCACCCTCGCCACACTGTACATAGTCTCCTAAAATGCTTCTATTAAGTCTTAGACATAGGGCCTCATCATGACTTGGGCCGTAAAGGTAACGTTATTAGCGCGGGCGCTATTAGCCCTACCGCCGAACTCCCCGGCACTAATAGCGCCGGATCACGAGTTTGGCGGTTATGTCAATCCCCATTCCCCATTGAGCCCATTCGGGAATGCCACATTCCCCATTGGGTTAAATGGGGAAATTTCGCGCTAATACAGCCGGCGGATTTCCCGCCGGCGGTAATAGCGCAAATTTTCGGTGGATTTCCCCCCAGCTCAGAGCTGGGGAGAAAACCGCCGAAGTCCTGCTTTGTCAGACCCTTAAATCCGGCGGTAATAGCGCCACCGCTGGATTTAAGGGTTACCGCCGAAGTCGTGATGAGGCCCATAGTGTTCCTGCTTGGGTTCCTATCTCTGCTTGTGATCATGTGTAATTGCTACCTTTTGCCTGACTTTGTTCCATGTTTGTCATGCATAATATACTTCTGTAACCTAAGCTGTGAACTTCCTTGTAAATCCTACGCCCTGGTACCCCCGGGCCTGGTGTGCAATACAAATAAATAAACAAACAAACAAACACGCATATGACCTTTGACCCTAACAGACTGCCACTCCAGGGCAGTTGCCATAGATGTCAGGTCACTGTTAAAGCAAAGACACATGAGTGTTCTATGTTTTTGGTATGGAGCATTATGAAAGGGTGGTCTGATTTGCAGGCCTCCCACTCAGAAACAGATTTAACCACATCATTGTATTACTGAAAAACAGAAATCATTCTGGTTTGCTGACCCTCACCAGATGCATATTGTGACAAATTTAACTGAGGCTGTGCTCTGATGGTGTGAAATCCAGCAGTGAGTCCATCAACACTGCTGCTGCTTGAAGAAGGGAGAAGACCAGTGACAGATGGTGGGAATTGTGGATAGCTGTGGAACTGTTCATTGGCATGCAGCTATCCTTCACCTTCTCTCTGCCCTGCAGGCATCCAGCAATTGAGGTAACATTTTCTTCCATGTCATTATTCAAGGATGTCTTCCTTCACTGTCATTGGACTCTGTGGTTGGACGCAGTGGGCATTGTGGCTGGCAAGCCAGTTTTCTAGTTTGGATGTTGAATGTTCTTTAACTCATGGGTAGCTGATTAGAACGTGTCCCTTTTTGTAGGGGAGTAGGAGAGTGTTACAATGCCACCATTAACCTCGAGCAGCTGCTCTTCACAGCCTTTTAGGACACTAGCAGAAGTGCCAGGACGTCAATAATGTGCGATCTGATAGATAGCTGGTTTCTATTGATCTCTGCTGATAGCTAATTGTCTAGGTTTGTTGCAGGTGGAGCTCCGAGACCTTAGGTAAAGTGGATATTTGCATCCGTATATGGAGACAACAATTTAATGAATTTAAAATGTTCTGGGATTCTGGTGAAGGAGAATTTCCAAGTGTACCTCCCTGTAATTTTTGCCCACAACTCAACGCTGAGCATGGACGTCCTGATCCTGCTCCGGTGCTGATCCACATCATCATTTTCTCTGTTGTAAGCAAGACTAGGCCAGATGGCAATTTGGGGATACTCATTGCCGGGGATGAGAGATTTGAAGTGGCAACTGGGGCAGCCATTCTTGGACACCAATATTTTGGAAGCATACCAATGCAATGATGGGCAAACGTCAAAGCAGGCCACTGAGCACAGAACTAGAGCATGGTAAAATGATGTTTGAGGCTTTGCTCAGCCTGCCAGCCAGCATACTTAGGATGTGATTATGGGTGACTGTGACCTTCACATTTCAAGTAAACCTTTCTCTGAAGCAAATGTTCCTGCCTCTCATAACCTCGAAAACGCCAATTGTCCTCATCTGCCAACTAGTAGATGATTTGTTTTGCTGTTTTTTTGCACATGGGTTATGATGTATTTATCTGAAACAGAGAGCGAGAGAGAGAGAGAGAGAGAGACACACACAGAGACAGAGAGACAGAGAGAGAGAGAGATCTTGGGTTCTTGCCTATGGATAAGATGCAATCAAGTGTCTCCGCCAAATCCATGGAAAGCAGATTGGCAAACAAAAAACAGGTACTTCCAACTGGCATGCATCAACACTACAAGTTTAGCATCTGCCTTTCCCAAAGTTCTATAAATGGCCCCCTAAATGTACCTTACTGAGCCACACACAGCAACACAGTGATGCCACCAATAGCGTCAGAAGGAAAATATACAAGACACCAATTACATTAGATTACACTTACTATATATGAATGGCCTCATTGCAAGTTTGCCGGTATCCTGGTGGTAATTCTGCCAGGATACTGGAAAACTGTAGTACCATGCCTGGCACTTGGTCCGGTGGAATGTCCACTGGATTATGAGTGCTAGAGAAACAGTGTTAATCCGCATTTGTGGGATTTGGGTGTATTACAGGTGCCCACATTACCGGTGCCTGGTATACAGGCTCTTTTTGCTGGTGGGGTGGTGGAATGACCTTAGCTCTTAGCTTGAGGTCATTCTGGCCACCTCACCAGCAAACATGTAGTTTGCCATGCGGTAACGTGCCGGTAAACGTTAATACTTGCACATTTATACCGCACTGGTTAACTTGTAATATGGCCCTATAGTGTTGATGAAAAAAAAAAACAGCTAGTCAATATATCAATTAGGATAAGTCATTAATTTGCTCTTTTACAAGCTTTCTTGGTATTTCAGCACTTCCACAGACAATGATGAAATTAATCCTTTTAAAAAGAGTACAGACTTGCATCTTAAATAACCCCTCCTGGAAATCCTTTTGTCTTTATCTGTGCCTGTGTATGTACCTAATCTGTAGTTTTGCACAGAGAGGCAAGCTCCACAGGTTGAAATCTCCCACACATTGTAGTGTTCAGGGTGGTAATAGTGCACTGTGTTAAGAGGGCAGAGTTCAATTTAGATGTATTTATTTATTACAGGGTCTGTGGTAGCAACCCTCTAGTTATGTTTAAGTTGGCTTTGTCATTTGAAGAACACATTTGGAGTGGCTTATAACTGCCACCGTTTATTGAATCTAGACAAATCGCTGCACAAAAACAGCGATCCAACCAAGTGTGTATGATGTTTTGTGTGGTTCCTTCAAGGAAGGGGGAAAAGTTATAGGGTATACCAACATTTCTGCAATCTGAATAGACTTTAATACCAAATAAATGGAGCTCACGGCTACTACCCAAACCTCTGAACAGATTTGAAAACAACTTGCAGCCTGGTCCCAGATTGCAGATTGCAGATGCACGCTTTTGCAAATTTAGTGTTAATCTGTTCAACAGATTTTTTTAAAAAATTTTTTAAATGACCAAAAAGTAAGTATAATATTTGTGATATCTCAGTTTGGTCCACAAACTCATTTCTTGGTTCAGTGCCCACGGATTCTTCTAGAGCAAGCAGAGGGTGTGTGTAATGTTCGTGGACATCTTAAGAGTGTGGTTTTGGTCAACTAAGAAGCGTTAGTGACCTTTGCCAGTTGTCCACAGACAATGTGGTGGGAAAATGTCTCAAAATACACACTTGCACATAGGTTTCTCATGCAAGAAACCCTGTAGAGTTCAGAGGTTGGTAGGATAGAGCAGACTATGGCCCTCATCATGAGTTCAGCGGTAATATGGCTGTAATTCCAGCTCAGCTGAATTACCGTTGCCACCAGAGTGTCCCCCCAAGATGGAAGATTAAACAGAAGATATTGCAGATGACAGCTGGTTTGTATCAATCTTCTCATAGTTTCCACAATGGATGGCGAATATTTTCAAGTTTCCTGAAGCACTATTGGTGATGATCATGTTCGGATACTGTGTGATCAGAATAATAATCACACAGTGCAAGAAGACAACAAAGAAAGCAGTAGGAATGAAAAGCACAATCAATGTTGAGTCTGAGTTTGAACCCAAAGAGTTGACAGATGAAGAAATCAGAAAATATATAGAAGCAAGTATTCTAGCACCTGAGGGAACAAAGTTTGTGTATCCAAGAAACCACAAGAAATATGTGGGAATATGGATCTATTGTAGCCCGAATGGACAATGTAATCACATGACCTGGAGCGTTGATGACCATATAAAATCAGGAGGATCTCTGAAAGGAGAAGTAAAGATATGGACTCCAAAGAAGCACTTTTTTAGACAAAGATGTCCCAATGTGAAGACTGATGGGAGAGTGGTCGATGAATCCAATAGAGAGGGCAGTGTAGAGAAGGAGCCAAATGCCTCTACCAAATGTCCCACCCTATTCTGCCTATATGTTGGAACATGCACAATGCCAATAATGGTACCTATCCCACGAACAATTGTCGAAACAAGGTATCCATTGAGAAAGTCCTATAGTTTGAAAGCCAATAAAACATTGGGTATTTTATGGCACTGAATATGACTTGCACTATGGGTGGGCATAGTTGTCCACCTGACTAGAAAGAACCAATCACAATCCTTTTCCCTATAGAAAGTATACCTAGATGTTCCCTGTAGACCAACACAATCCAACTCAGGTTTTCACATTTTTGCCACGTAGTTTGACATCAATGATGACAAGTTTTTACTATAAATGTGTGTTTTTTCATTGTAACCCGTTCAGAGAAATATTGTGAGACATCAGTTGATGTCTGTTGTACTCCCATGTTTCAGACAATTGCAAATAAAACAGTTAAGTTTTGCCAACTTCCTTAGTCAGTCTTATTATTAGTGTAAGAGTAACTTCTGCATCTTCATCCATCCCATATAGTGTTACCTCGCTTAAAGGGCCTATGGGTTTACTGCAATCAAAGCTGGTACAGGGGCTACATTTTCATGTGTGCCTGGATGTTTGTAGGATTAGTTAGTCGGGAACATGATTCCCAAACAAGTGGGCACCAAAAGGCCAATAAGATTAAAAAATCAGGGGGGACAGTGTCATTCTATGGAATGCATTGATTCTGCGCCTACAGAGTGTGCTGAAAAATTATGGTTGTCATTGTTCGCCCAAAGGGCAGTGAGTGAGCATTACACAATGGCTGCATATGTCATGGAGATTTTGACATAAGGGTGAGACTTGGGGTGTGCATGGAGAAAGATGCTGTGACAGTCTAGTGAAGTATCATGTTGGTGTGGCCAGATGTCAATTGTTTGGCATGTATTTTTGAAGTGTTTAGGCACATGTGGATAATGTGTGATGGTGTGGAGTTGTATAGAGCTAAGGGATTCACAGTGACTGGTCAGTACTGGACTGGAGGCCATTGGATCGTCTTTGGTTTGAAAGTTATTCCTACCTTGATTTCTACCATCTCTCCCCATTCCTACTCCCCCTTTTCACATTTCTTGTTTCCACCTTGATCATATGTTTTCTTCTGCCTTATCCAATACCTTTGTCTCAGAGTCTCCTCTCTACTCTTTGGATTACTATCTTCTTTCTCTAACTATTGTTCTTCCTTACTGCCATCTTTCAGTCCCGTCTGCCTCTTTTTGCATAGCATATTCCTCCCTTCTTCCAATTCAATCTGCCTTAACCTCATTTTCAGCTGATAATGCTGCTTCCTCTCTTTTCCAAGTCTTATCCTCTGCTCTTGACTTCCTCTACCCTTTTTCTTCCTTTTATCCTACTCGTAAACGCCCCAGCCATGGATTAAATCTCAGCTTTGCTTTCGGTGGCATAATCTCTGCATTGCTGAGCATTGCTGAAGTAATTTCTATTCTGATTCTGACTCTTATAACCGTTCTGCCCCTCACTCTTCATTCAATACTGTTCTTCTTTCTGCAAAACAATCATACTATTCTTACCTCCTTAACTCCTATTCTTCCTATCTTCACTGTCTTTTTCAGACTTAAACTCATATAATCTCCCAACCCCCTCAGACCCTACACTTGACACAGCTCTCTCAGCCACAGATTTGGCTTCTTACTTTTCCTTCAAGGTCACCTTCTTCGCTCTAGTATCACCCCTTCATCGTCTACTTCAATCACTGCCCTTTCTTCTACCTTCATGCCTATATCCTCAGTCCTTAATATCGCTGATGCTGACACTGCCCATTCTCTCTCTCTCAAGCTCACCCTACCTCAGCACCCTCTGATCCTATTCCGTCCTCTCTTAGTACTAACATCTATCCTTCTATTGACTTCTCTCACTGCACTGATTAATATCTCACAGCAAACGTTATCCGTTCTGTCCTCACTTAAACATTTCACCATTCTCCCGATCCTCAAAACCCCTTTCCGTATCCTTCTCTTCCTTCCAATTGATATCACTACTCACTTATTTTCCTGGAATGCTTCACTTACTGCCAACTGTCTTCTTTCATTACTGCCTTCAGACCAGCTTTAGATGTAGATTCCACCACTGTCACTCTACTGCAACTGCTCTACTTTCAGTTTGTAACTCACTTCTCTCAGCACGCCATCTAAAAATGTTTCCATCTTGATTATTCTTGGCATGTCTGCTGTCTTTGACACTGCAGATCAATCCCTTCTTCTTTCTTCTCTTGGATTTTCTGGGTCTGTTCTTCTTTGGCTCCAGCCCTACATGTCCGACTGCACCTATTTTGTCTCCCGGGCTGGCTAATCTTCTCCCAATCTTCCTCTTCACCTCTTCACCACAGTATCCCCCAAGGCACAGTATTAGGCCTGCTTCTTTTCTCACTATACACCTGACTTCCTGCCTCCTGTTTTGATTTAGATCACCATATGTATGCTGATGACACTCAGCTCATTCAATCATTTTCTTCTTCCTTCCCCTGTATCCATGCCAGAATTGCCTCTTGACTATTGGTCATCCAATATTGGATGTTAGACCACTACCTTGTCCATAACTCCTCAAACATGTAGGTTCCTTTCTTTCCCCCTTCATCCCCCTTCCACTGACAATTTATACAATGTATTTCCCTCCCTCTTTGCTTAATATTTCTCCTTCAGCATGCAATCTAGTTTTCCACTTTGATTCCTTCTCCCCCCACATCTCATCTTTCTCTCATTCCTGCAGATTCCATCTCTTTAACATTTGCACAGCCCAACCTTTTCTTACATTCCATCTCTCCAAACTCTTAATCTCATCTCTTAACTTTTTTCCATCGTATCTACTGCTCCTGCCTTTTCTTCAGTCTGCCTACTTCTCACCTGAGACCTCTCAAATATATTTATAACATATTTGTCCATCTGCTTTTGTAACTTGCTCCTTGTGACCCCATCTCTCCTTCCCTTTCTTCCCTTTAAATAGATAGCCTTTCACTCGCGCCTGAAGTTCAACTTTCTCTGTCTTATATATACGTTTCTTCATAATCTTACTTCCACTTACCTCTCTTCCCTCCTCTCATGGTATCCCCCCCTCTCGATCTGTCCATTCCCAGTACCAATTCCTTCCATCAGTTCCCTGTCCACCATGTGCCCAATTATGCTTTTGCTCCTCTGTTCTGGCCCTTCTTCACTGTAAGGCACTTCCTCTCTCTCTTTGCTCTCCTTCCTCCTATCCCCTCTATCGCTCTGGTCTCAAGGCTCATTTGCTTTGCCTGTAGTTTTTGGGTTTTCTGGTTGTTTTTTCATCAATATTGCACCGTCTTGTGATTTCACAGTCAAGCATTTTGGCGTAAAGCACTGTACCAATCAAACTATAATACAAATACAAATACAAAAATATGTTGAATGTCTAGCAATTTCTCAAACTCGCGATAACAAATGAGAAAGGGTTGATGTCTAGTTTTGACAAATCTTTATTTTTGTCTAATTCTGTGCTTTCATTGTTGCATGCATACTCGTTCAGAACGTGTTTCGGGACCTTAAACCTTCATCAGGTAGTTTATAAAGACAAAGAAACAGTACTTGTATACTAAGAAAGCAGATGTCTTATATGTTTTAGCCAATTTAAATTGATTTGTCAATACATTCCAAGCATGAAGCAACTACGCTTTGGTAACTATACTTAGTGGCCTAATTTTTCTTGGGGGGGCAATGTAAAAATAATATGTAAATTGAATGCATCAACAGTGTAAGCATTACAATTTCTATACTAAATTATTATGACAGACTAGAGGGCATGGATCCTAACTTTTCACTCATTACCGCCTTCCTCACAACCATAGAAATGCAACAACATTTTTGACATCATGCCATTTTCATGCTGGCGTAAATGCTGTGGATTCCTGTGAAATCCACCTGCCTTTTACACCAGCAAAAAGCAGGCGGATGGCATATGAATCAGTTGTAGATGATGCCTGCCACGCATAAATGGCAGGTTGTATTTTCTCAGTTTCTTTTGAGAAGTGCAAAATTACACAGATTTGCAAAATGAGACCCTTGGGGTTTTATATATTGCTCTCCTTTAAAACAGCCTCTATTGGTGAGCATCTGTAGCATTTGTCTACAGATATGTTTTAACCATGTACTGTCTGCTCATTTCCTTTATAATCTCTCATTCTCAGATCGCACTACTCCGTCAGAGTCTTGACAAACAGAATGTGTATTTCTTGCAATGTAGCTTTCCAGTAGTTGTTAACAAGAAATAATTAACATGTGTATACTAAACGTGTTTTCTTCAGGATTTCCACTCTTTTTGCCTCTGAGAAATCTTCATAGTAAAAACCAAATCCAAAATGTTTCTCTTTGGTTTACCATCTGTTCTTTATTTGCTCCCCGTGGGTTACTGGGGATTAACTGCAGGTCTCTGAATCTCACTTCGGATATTGTGTGCCATGCTGTGCCAAAATGTCTTGACATGTAGCTGTTCCAACAAATGACTTGTCTTATCTATTTTGTGTGTGAACCGTGCCTGTTGTATAGCGAAGGGCCATTTGTAAGTTACAAGAGAGAGATTTGCCCAAACGTGGCGATTCTACTTGTTACATGGTTATACACTTTTAGGGTTTTATAATTCAGATCCCTTAAAAACGCCTTGTTGTCTACGTTTTAGCACTGTGTGAGTGTTGAATTTCAGAATGTATGTATTAATGTTTCTCCCAAATGTATCCGCTTAATTGGTCAATCAGCTCTACAGGTTCATTCTGCAGCACAGGTCTTAAAAGATAGACTTTTTTGCTACACATTGGGCTTCATTACGAGTTTGGAGGCAGCCATGCCCTTAAAAAGGGCATGGCTGGGGAGGCCACCAGGGGGCGCAGGCAGGATGGACGCCTGAGCTTCGAGCTCCGCACCCAGCCCCGGGTAAACTGCGGTCCACCAGCGGAACGAGGGTCCCATGAACCACGCGACCCCCACCAAGAGGAGCGGGAACCTGTAGCCCCCACCTGGACCCAACTCCGGTCCCGATCCGACGCTCCTACGCGGAGCTTTCGGGCAGAGACAATACCAGCAACCCCTCCCCCACGGCCTGGTGCGAAGCAGCGTAGGAGGCAACGAGGGAGGGCGCGGCGTCCGCACACACACAGGCCGTGCCACCCACGAGAGGGCCTGGGGCTGCAGGCCCGCGGCACCCCCCCCGGACACTTAACGCGGAACATCGCACGACTCAGGGAGCTGCGACATCGTAGGGGGGCCGACGCGGGAGCGCGCCCCCCCTCCCATCGCGGCACACATCAAGGCAGCCCGCGGCGCCCTGGGGCTGCACGCCTGGCGCTCCTGACACTCGAGGCGGGGCAGCCGGGAAGCCGCCGACGCGGCCTGTTGTAGAGGGACCCGGACCCCCCGGCCCACCCCACGGCCCGGAGAGGGCCATCCTCCCGCCCTTGGAGCAACGACACTGCGGGGAGACCGACGCTGGGGCGCGCCCCCCCACCCTTCCATCACAGCACTCACCAACTCAGCCCACGGCGCCCTGGGGCTCCGTGCCTGGCGCTCCAGACACTCGAGGCGGGCAGCCGAGGTGCCGCAGGTACGCTCTGTCGTCGGGAGACCCGGGCCTACCATCCCATTCCACGGCCCCAGAGTCCGATCCGAAGAGGGCCATCCATCTGCCGACGGAGCATCGACATCGCCCGGGGGCCGACGCGGGAGTGCGCCCCCCCCAACACACTCCCCCTCCTCCCGCTCTTACCTGAAAAAAGTGCCAAGGGACACCTGCAGCCTCGCGACGAGGACCCTCCCCACCGCGGCTAGGTTTGGGGAACAAAGTGAGGCAAGCATAGAGGGCAAGGACCCCTGCTCAGCACCCCTACGATCCCCCTCCACTGGAAGGGCTCTTGGAATAAACGGGGTACCAAAGGGAACGTTCATACTTGAAACATTGCTCGAGTTGGGTCCTCAGACACCCCTACCTACATCAGCTTGGGAACTCCCCCGACAGGGATACCTGGAGATCGCCACCACGGGACAAACTAGCGGAGCCGGACAGGGTAGATGCGCTGCCGACCCCCTCAGGAGACGCACCCCCTCTCCGCCCCGCACCCCAACTGACCCAGACACGGTTGACGACCAGGCGGTGCCCGCTAACAAATATCTGACACGATCCCTCCATGAGCTGGAAAGAAAACCTGCTGAAATACCAATTTGTTGCCAACGAGAGTGTCATGGCGACCGGGGGCCCCGCTACCCCACCCCCAGACCTGGGGGCCATCCAGAATAATATCCAGACGATTCTAGAGGAGATACGCGGGATGAGGACTGACATGGGTGCCAAATTGGCTGACCTCACGACCAAAGTCACCACCCTAGAGGACCGAATGGAGGGAGTCGAAAACAATCAACTCTCTGTAACACTCCTTGAAACCCAAATGGACATTAGACTCCAGGACATGGAAAGACGAGAGGAAGAACTCCGGCTTAAGGTCGATGACATGGAGAACAGGGAGAGAAGGAACAACCTGTGTATTTTTGGCCTGGTGGAGTCCGAGGGCGAATCCACACAAGGACTCGAGGGCAAAGTGCACGACATTGTGAGGATCGCCCTGGGAACAGAGGCTGCGGGCACGATCAACTTTGACAGGGTGCACCGGGCGGGGGGGGGCAGAGGCCCGTGCTCTGTCTTGATCCGGCTACATTATTATAAAGACAAGGCCAAAATTTTAGAGAAAGCGAGAAACCTCGGCAACATACAATATGGCGACTCAAGGGTGTCCATCTTTCAAGATCTGTCGGCCCTCACCCTGTCAATGAGGAGGAAATGTGGCACCCTCACAAGATGGCACCAGGGCAAAGGGGTCCGATACCGCTGGGGACATCCCTTCTGCTTGGAATTTGAATGGCTAGGGGAGAAGTATCACCTGGTGTCGGAGGAGGATATTCGGAGGGCCACAGACGACCTGGTCAGTGACCAGGCGGGCCACTCAGGCGCCCAGGACGGAAGAGCCCGAGACCCCGCCAGGGGTCCTGACAGACTGGTGAACCACAGCGGCAAATCCAAGGTCAAGGGGGCCCGGAAGTTCCGGAAAACTAGACATCCGTCGACAAACTCTGAAGATCACTCGAAGTCATGATAACACCGCTCGACCGGAGGTGGAGGAAACCACGAGGTGAGCATTGACTCGGGGCCCGGGCTTTGGAGGTCCTGGGTCCACGAGGTGCCATAACTGGACGCCGCGTTGGCGCTACCGCTGGCCCGCCGGACTACAGGGCGGGCGAAAGTTTGTTAAAAAGTTAACTGTTTGGTTGAGTTAACCCACACACGAGGCCCAAGTTAATGGTTGGTGGGCTGGAGTGGGGGCTCACTGTTCCAGAATTTTATCTCGGATACTTGTACCGAGGTTCTGACGGGGCCGATCTATATTGCTCTTGAGAATTGGGATCCCCCAACACATGCAAATCCCGGGGCTGGGGTTAGAGTCCTTGGTGGTTCGTTGACCAACCCCACCGTATGTTGGGGAAAGTGGACGTACGCCTTATATTTCAGGGGAAGGGTGGGAGGGGGGAGGAAACAGGGAGGGGGGCTTGGGATAGGGGGGAGGGGGGAAGAATGGTCAACAGGGCAGACAGAGGGGTTAAAGGGGAAAGTCAGTTCAAGTCACAGAAACTTGCTTGGCGGCGGGCTCTGAAATTCAGATACTATGAGGGGTCCAAAGTGCACAACCGAAAAGGCGATAATGATTGAAGGGAAGATAGGCACGTTGAATGTCAAGGGCCTTAATTCTCAAAATAAGAGGTCCCTTACGAGCAATATTTTCCGCAAACAACATCTAACAGTCCTATTCCTACAGGAAACACATTATAAACGAGGGAGAGAGTCTAGAATCAAAGGGAAAGATATTGGCTGCAACTACTGGGCATCACACGCGACCTCAAAGAAGGAGGGGGTGGGCATTCTTCTGGGAAGGACACTCCAACTCACAGGGGTAGAAACTAAGAGAGGATTTGGAGGTCGATTTTTAGGTGTTAAAGGGCTTTGCGAGGGACAGTGCGTCACTCTCGCCACCGTATACGCACCCAACTCGGGCCAGGTTGAGTTCCTCACGCGGGTCTTCAGTGTCATGGACGAATGGGCAGAGGGGGCCATGATACTGGGCGGGGACTTCAACCTCATAGCCGACCCCCAAATGGACTGGTGGTCCGCCAGGGGAGGGACACCCAAGGGGATCACTAAGGACAACCTGGCCTTGCAAGCCCTCCTGAGGGATCACTACTGGGTAGACTCCTGGCGCAAAGCATACCCGGGCCAAGGCGGTTACACCTTCTTCTCTCCCCCACACTGCACCTACACTAGAATCGACCTCCTGCTGACCTCAGAAGAGGGGGACGGGGTGGTAACCCAACCAAGGGTTGAGGCCATAACGTGGTCGGACCACGAACTACTCGTGGCTAACTGGTCACTGCCCATTGCCCCGAGATCATCTCGATGGCGGTGCAATGACACGCTCCTTAGGGACCCTGTATTCCGTGACTTTATGAAACAGGAAAGCTGGCCTACTTTGAGACAAACGACACCGGGGAGACTGACATATCTATGGTATGGGAAGCGGGGAAAGCCACTTTTAGAGGTCTCCTCATAGCAGAGGGCTCGAGGCACAAAAGGGAGAGGGGCCTGATCGAGAGCAAACTCCGTGCGGGGTTGAAGGTCTTGCGGACCAGATTGGGCGCCCCGGGGGTTGACCGGGAGGCACTCCTGGACGAGATGCAGGGCAAAAGACAGGAGCTCCACACGGTTCTCATAGGGGAGGTTCTCAAAAAAATGCGGTACACCAAACAGATATACTATGAACGGGGCGACAGGGTAGGGACTGTATTGGCACAAAGGTCACGGGGATGCAGAGTGGAAAGAGGGATTGCCCAGCTTGGTGATGAGGGAGGCAGAATTCATAGGGACCGGCAGAAAATAACAGAATGTTTTGCTGACTACTACAGCAAACTTTATTCCAGGCAAGTGGGCGAATCACAGGAGGATATTTCCGCCTACCTGGCGGAACATCCCCTCCCCAAGCTGACTGACGAAGACTTGGAGGCCCTCGAGGGGGAGATCTCAGAAGAAGAGGTGGAGGGAGCCATCAAAAGACTGAAGGCCGGAAAGGCACCAGGCCGAGACGGCTACACAGCAGATTTTTACAAACAGACCCAATCGATCCTAGTGAAACCCCTGGCTAAACTGTTCAACCAGATTAGGAGTCGGGACACAATCCCACCGACATTCCTGCAGGCCCTCATCACCGTCATACCCAAACCCGGCAAGGACCAGACGGACTGTGGGTCTTACAGACCCATCTCACTTCTTAATTTGGACGCCAAGATTTTCGCTAGAATCCTGGCTTCCAGACTGGAAAACTCCCTCCCACGCCTGATACACCCAGACCAGGCGGGATTCATCCTTAACAGACAGGTTTCCGATAATTTAAGGAAAACGCTCCACATACTCGCCACAACTGAGGCCAGACACGAGGGCACACTCTTACTGGCTCTCGACGCGGAGAAGGCCTTTGACAGGGTCAGTTGGGCCTTCATGAGGGAGGTTCTCACATCTATGGGGATGAGCCCAAGGTAGTTGGGATGGATATCTGCGCTCTACTCCTCCCCCTCGGCCAGAGTGGTGGCAAACGGAACGGAATCAAGAGAATTCCCCCTTAAACGTGGTACGAGGCAGGGATGCCCCCTATCCCCGTTAATCTATGCATTAGTAATGGAACCATGGGCAATCTCGGTCCGTAACGATATGGCCATCAGGGGAATACAGATGGGGGACATGCATTGCAAAATTTGCCTCTTCGCAGATGACGCCTTGCTTTATGTCACCAGACCGTCCCAGACAATCCCCCGGTTGCTACAGGGCCTCACACGATATGGGGAGTTATCGGGGTATAAAGTCAACCTGAGCAAATCTGTGGCATTCATTGGTGGGAATCTATCGGACCAGGAGAGGGCCTTTGTGGAGGGACTCCCCTTCAAACGGAGTGAGGAGGGATTCCGGTATCTGGGAGTCCAAATCACGCGCGACCTTGAAGACCTGTATACGGCCAACTTCCCCCCCCTCTGGTCAGCAACCAGGAGAGACATAGAAAGGTGGGCGGGAATGGGTCTCTCGTGGATGGCACGCCTCAATCTCATAAAAATGGTGATTCTCCCAAAATTCCTGTTTCTCTTCCAGATGCTCCCGGTGCAGGTCCCTAGGGCCTTCTTTGAAGAAACAAAGCGAGTCCTCCTTAATTTCCTCTGGCAGGGTAAAAAACACAGAATCTCGTACGAGGTATTGACCAGGGCTAAGGAGGACGGGGGGGTGGGTTACCCCGACCTGGAGACGTACTACAGGGCATCCCAGTTGAGGATTCTGGTTGACCACTTCTCACCGGGAACGAAAAAACAGTGGGTAGCCATGGATAATAGGCCCCTTGCACCTGTCACAATAGAGGAATGGCTCTGGGTCCCGAGGAATAAGATCCCCAGAACCGTCCTGAACCATCCGATTCTGAAAGTACAGTGGTCCCTATGGAGAGAGGGAGGCTACTACAGATGGCTTACAACATGGCCCTCCCCCTTAAGCTGCATTTGGGCCCCTCCTTTCCTGGCCAAAATAGCAGAACCAGCAGCATACCAGACACGGTTCGAGGCAGGCCTTAGCAGGACTGGTCATATGTGGGTGGGGGGCTCTTTTCTACCCCTGAGTGACCTTGAGGGGGCCCTGGGAATAGGTACGCTTTCCCCTTTCCGTTATCTTCAGCTCAAAGGTGTCCTCACTGAGCCATCCTGGGGCGATACCCTCAGGAGGGATCTCACAGACTTTGAAAAGCTTCTCCTGACCGCGAGGGGCTCCAAGGGGATAATATCCCGCCTCTATAAGCTCTTTCTGTTCTCTGTCCCCAGAGACCCGCCGCCAGCATGCACACAATGGGGTAGGGACCTAGGTGAGGAAATCGATGACGAAAGATGGACGGAGATGTGTAGACGGGCTAGTCGATCCACGGCCTCCCTCCAGTATCGCCATCAGGCCCTCAAGATACTACACCGATGGCACTACCCCCCGCAGAGGATAGCTAGGATGAGGCCAGGATATGACCCACACTGCTGGAAATGCAGAACAGAAAGAGGGGATTACCTTCACATGTGGTGGGGATGCCCAGTGGTCCAAAACTATTGGGACAAGGTACGGGCCTGGATCAAGGGGGTGGATGGGGTTGAGCGACCTTCCTGCCCTTGGCTCCTCCTCTTTGGAGTTGACATTGGGGAAGGCCAAGAGGGCACTCAAGACCATATGCTTCAGGTTATGCTGGTGGTAGCCAGATGTTGCCTGGCACAGAAATGGAAACATCCGGAAATGCCAGGGGAAAAAACCTGGGTAACCAAGGTACGGGCCATCTACGACATGGAGTTCCTCACACACCTGCTTGATGAGTCCAAATCCAGCATCGAGGAAATCTGGCTCCCCTTTTTTGACAAATACGGCCGAGCGGTCTAAAGCCTAATGGTGATGCCGAGGGACCCCCCCCCCAAGGACACGGGGCCATGACCCGCAGACCCGATTGTGAATTTTACCCAGTTGGTCCACACGACTTCGACGTGCCAAACGCATAGTGCACTGACACTTCTGTTTTCTAAGGAACCCGTCAAGCAAGCAATTAACCAACCTATGAACATTTGAACTGCAGGGGGGTGGAGGGAGGGAAAGGGAGGAAGGGAGAAGGGGTGTGTTGCGATTGGTTTTTTCTTGTTAACTCACATTTGCAACTGTAATGTAATTTCGTAATGCACAAATGAAACTTAATAAAACCGATTTTCAAAAAAAAAAAAGGGCATGGCTGCCTCCAAACCCGGGTCCGGGTCCGTGGTCCCTGAATGGGGAAATACCGGGCCATTCCGACTTTGGAGGGCCCGGTATTTCCCCATTCAGGGAACCTGGACCTGGACCTTCCCCATTCCCATTCGAGCCTGTTTTAGCTCCCTGGTCCCCTCGCAGGACCCATAAAGGACGTATGGGACCTCATAATAGGGCGGAATTGGTTTAACGGTGCCGGCACCTTTACCGGCGCCGTTAAACCCATTCCGCCCACCTTGTAATGAGGCCTATTGTCTCCTACTATACATCAGCATGTAGAATGAGAAATTATATTTTCTGTCCCGGAGTTATTTTTTGTTTTTTTCCAAATTACTGGTCTCAATCATGGAGCCACATCCATGTGCGCTAATTTCTTTCTACTTTAAATATTTAAATGGTGTGACTTATTTCTTCAGTCATGCTGACCTTTTCTCTCTCTTTCTACGAGGCATCGTGGGGCTCATCTTCGTCCTAAGAATGCCCATACCTAATGGTGTTATAGTGCAACACTCGCACCTCTTAGGGACACTCAGATGCACACACACAGATTGAGGCAGATATGCTGAGAATGATCACTGAGTGGGAACCAGAGAAACACAGAGCACATGCACCCATGAGGATATAGGGAGAAAAGAGGAGACAGGGTCATTTTCAAGAGAAAGCAGATCATAAATAGTTGCATGTAAACACTGTTTCCACAACCTTTTATTACCCACCTAATTGTTCTGCATTTTTCAGGTGGAGTTGGGTATCAGGTGGAGAAACCATGCCACTGATGCCAGCCCTAATTTTTCTGCCCCTCCTTAGAAATGGGCCTCCCTTACCACCACCATGGGTTTTCGTGCTAGTGGTAAAGCACAGGATTCCTATGGAATCAACCTTAAATGAAAACACTGATAGAAGGTTTGTACGGTACATGTATCCGCCCAGCAGAACCGCCCTACCTCACCAAACTACATCTCACCAGTCACCAGCAGAATGGCTGCGCTGGCTCTGTTGAGCATGATTGCCTTGCCTTAAATACTGCGTTTTGCAGTCACCAAAATAAAGGCTGCGCAGTTTCACCAGGCACACATGAGGCAAGATAAAACATGGAATACCCCGAGAATTGCTGTCCGTTATTTTCTTCATTTACCTTAAAGAAAAGAAGTCAAAGGCAGTGCTGCTATGCTGCCAGCTCAACATTTCCCATGGAAAAAGAAAATGTTTTGCATTTAAAAATCACTGCGCACTGATGCCCTGTCCATCTTTTCAACAGTAGTTATAAAAACGGGCTCCTGGTGGTGACCCTATTCTGCCCAGGAGGGCTATATAATCATCAAAGACAAGTGAAACCAGTATCCCCCCTTGATATTCATTTCCAAAGCCTCAAAATATGTAAGTACCACACCTGAGTTGTAAAGATACTTATTTTTATGAATAATAACATTAATATAGTGCAGAACACCAAATTATAAACATAAAGCAACAGAAATTGCAACATAGAACAGAAAACAAGTTGAATTCCTTGCACATTGGTACATATAGTTGAACTAATAAAATTCTACTGTCGATATATCTAAATTACAATTGTAATAAACAACAGGAGTCATCTTCACATAAACAATTGTAATAGGTGCATGTAATTAACAATACACATAAACAGTGAAATCTTTAGTGACACTGTGATAGAAAAAATAGAACAGGGGACTTAAGGATACATTAAGTCCCCTATTCCAGTTTTTCTATTTTAATAGGCGTACAACAATTAAATGCAAAGCTACAGTGTAGGTCTCGGACCCACATCTATCCATATGCTTGGGGTTACATTTCTCTGCACAAGGTAAGCTGTGTCCACCAGCTGGGGGACACTGTGTGATTGAATCACCCTGTTGAAATTAACAATTACCAGCAACCCCTTACTTTTGCCTCATTCATTTGTACAGCATTCATTTGAACACCCAGATGCCATAGTCTACTCCTGTCCTGACGAAGGCCCCTATAAGAACATGGCTTCATTATAACCCCCACAAAAGGCCGAAACACTGTGGTGTTGACAACAATTCTCAAATCACAGTGGGGGTCATTCCGAGTTGGGCGGTAAGGGTTTACGGGCACCGGTAAGGATGCTATAGCCGGTAAATCCTTACCGCCCTATTCTGAGGTCCCTTAACGGGTCCCAGCAGGAATGACTGGTCTGACCAGCCGTTTTTTGTTGGACCCGTTAAGGGAACCTGGAGCTAATAACAGGCCTGCAATTTGTGGGCCCATTATTAGCGCCTTCCCCATTCCCATTGAGCCATATCGGGGCTCAAATGGGAATGGGGAATGGTTTACTGAATGGGGACTTACTGGGCCCGCTAATAGCGCCATGGCTGCCTCCAAACTTGTAATGACCCCCAGTGTCACTAACAATTTCACTGTTCATGTGTATTAAATGTACCTATTACAATTGTTTATGTGAAGATGACCCTTGTCGTTTAGATATATCGACAGTAGAATTTGTATTAGTTCAACTTTATGTATTTTGAGGCTTTGAAATTGAACATCAAGGGGGGATACTGGTTACATTGACCCATTCACTTGAATTTGATGATCATCTTTTCAACAGTACACAACTTGGTTATGATATGATATGATATGGTATTTGTAACGCGCCTATACACAGGTGTTTCAAGGCGCGACGAGGCAGGGAGGGGAGGAACAAGGGGAGACAAAACAAACGATCCTACTAGGCCAGGTGTCATTCAGATCGCGCAAGTGCAGGGGTGGGGGAGGGGGGAAAAGTGCAAGGGGAAGGGGAGGGGGGGAAGTGCAGTAAAGGTAAGTGGCGTAAGTAATAAATAAAAAAGGGCCAGCTAGTGGCAAGTGCAAGGTAAGTGCAGAGCAAGTGCTGGGGAAGGGGGGGGGCTGTAGGGATACAGAGACAGTCCCGTAGTGCAGAGGGGTTCCAGGGGATCAGTGACTGGGACCAGGACCGAAGGCAGTTTAGAGTGGTCAAGTTGCAGGATCAGTGCAGTTTAGTGAAGAATTTAATTAGCTGTTCAGCAGGGAGAGGGAGAGAGAAAGCAGAAGCAAAGAGGAAGGTTTTGAGGTGCTTCCGGAACCGGAGGTGGTTCTCCTCAAGTTTCAGGGAGGCAGGAAGGCTGTTCCAGAGGGAGGCCCCTGCCGCGGAGAGAGATCCACCCCCAGCTCGTTGCTTCGAGAAGCGGCTGACCATGAGGAAGTTGGAGGCGGATGAGCGAAGGGCTCGGGGAGGAAGATATTTGGGAAGAGAGAGTTGAAGGTATTTAGGACCCAGGCCCCAAAAGGCCTTGTGGACAATGCAGAGGGTTTTGAACTTTATCCTCGCAGCCACTGGGAGCCAGTGTAGAGATTTCAGTCCTGGAGAGATACGGTCCCTGGGCTTGAGGCCAAGGACAAGTCTCGCAGTTCTGTTCTGGATGAGTTGCAGAGGGCGGAGAGTGGAGGCAGGCAGATTAAGATAGAGGCTGTTACAGTAATCCAGCTTCGAGAGAACCAGGGCTCGGGAGACAGTGAGCTTCTGGGGGAAGGAGAGGAAGGGAAGAATACCTCTGAGGAGGTGCAGCTGGTAGTGTGACCTCTTGGCGACGTCAGAAATATGAGGAGAGAAGGAGAGTGTGGAGTCGAAGATGACCCCAAGGTTTTTTGCCTTGCAGGTAGGAGCAGGGAGGGGGCCAAGGGAGGCAGGCCAGAGAGCTGCAGGGAAGGAGGGAGTGGGAGTACCGATGAGTAGAATCTCAGTCTTACTGGCATTAAGGCAGAGGTCATTGGCGGCACACCATTCTTGGATAGCAGACAGACAGTCAGAGATGAGGGAAGGAGAGGGGGAGGCTGAGGGTAGCCTGAAAATGAGCTGGGTATCGTCTGCATAGCACTGGAAATTAGGGCAGAGAGCGGCGATGCGGTGGGCAAGGAGAGCCAGATACTGGTTGAACAGCCAGGGAGAGAGATTAGATCCCTGGGGGACACCACAGGTGGAGAAAAAGATGTCGGAGAGGAAGGACCCCAGTTGGACCTGGGAGGGTCGATTTGAAAGGAAAGAGGTCAGCCACGCCAGAGCCTGACTAGTGATACCCAGGTTTTCCCGGAGATGGTTGAGCAGGATGGCATGGTTGACAGTGTCAAAGGCAGAGGAGAGATCGAGCAGAATGAGAACACACGGAGTGTTGGAATCGAGGTTCAGGAGCAGGTCTTCACGGATGTTCAGAAGAGCAGTTTCCGTGCTTCTGGCAGCTCTGAAGCCAGATTGATGGTCATGAAGACTACCAACAGATTCAGCATGGAGGTTAAGCTGGGAGATGGCCAGTTTCTCCAGGAGCTTGCCCAGGAAGGGAGTGATGGAGATAGGGCGATAGTTAGCCGGGCAGGAGGGGTCGGAAGAGGGTTTCTTGAGAAGAGGGTGCACAAGGGAGTGCTTGAGGGGGTTCCAGTGAGACCCCGCTATGTTCATCCATATTCAGGTTGTGCTCCAGCAAAAGGGGGCATTCCCCATTGATTGATAGGTTGTGTCAGACAAGGTCTGTGAAATAGCAAAGAAATTCACTAAGAATGCTCTTATTTGAAAAACAAAGCCAGCCCATCTGGGGCAAAAGACTGTTCTTATTTCATAAACTTTAAGACATTTATTTCTGCACCGGAAAATGCAGGAATGCAAAATTTTAACAGTTCAAATGTTATGTATGTGCCATTAAAATAAGACATTGTATCTTTCCCTAGCATGTAGGGGACGCACATGGCAAGAACATGTAATTCATGGGACAAGTATAAATTATGCAACTTTGGAAATTGATGCAAACATGATCTATGATAGCATGCATACATATATGAAAATGTAGAATTTTAGGTGAAACGGTCCCCACTAGAAATTGCAAAAGAATATTAGAACAACTCAACAATATTGTACAAACTTGGAATTGGAATGACAGGATCTGTGTAAAATATGGCCTTTACCTATGTGATTTGTAAAAGTGCCACAACTGTAAAAATGTGCAATTTATGTCATAACTGATTTTGGCAAAAATAACGGTTCTATGTCATTTCATCGCAGGATGTTTTTTCGCAGGGTATTTTACAGCGGATTTTTCAATGAAAAAACTCATCAAATTTTTATTTTTTTTATTTTGGGGGGGTTCCTCACAGAAACCCCCATCCACTTTTATTTTTTATATGATCCTGAACACCCACACCCCAAATATATATTATTGCAATCCCCCCTAAAAAGAATTGGGGTAAAAAACCCAATGAAAAAACATCCTTTGATGAACATTATACCAAAATAACTGTGGTAGGGCCGTGTGCATGGTAAGTACACACCATAAAACTGATTTCATGTCCCTGAAGTTCAACCGGCTGAAAGGAAGGTGGTGACAGCCACCTCTGACCTATCTAGTTGTTAGAGGCATGTCCAGTCAAAGTCTGCCCCCATAGTCAAATCCTGTGATGTCATCCTCCTTATAAAATGTGGAGGCTCAGAGAGACAAAGGACTGACTCTTCTGATGTCCAGCTTCAGCACATTCCAAGATTCCAGACATTTCATACTCATCTTGCAAGATTCCAGATTCCACTGCCAAGAAAGTGATAGCTTATCCAGACCCTGCTATCCAGGCAGAACCACCCTTCAGAATAAAACCCCACACAAATTCCACTAATTCAGGTCGAAAGGGGAAAGGTGGCTGAATCCTCATTGGGATTATCCGAATTGATGAAGTGATGAAAGGTGCTTTCAGAAATGAAATTGGGTGTCTTCGCGGATTCACACATGAAATCAAGATGAGACCTGGTTATACCCCTGTGGCACAAAAATTACACAATATTCCACTCTCCATGAAGGAAGAAGTGAGGAAGGACATTACAACGCTAGAAGACCAGGGTATCATTGAAAGTATAGATGCAAGCGAGTGGGTTTCACCGTTAGTTGTCCTCAGAAAGAAATCTGGAAAGCTGCGAATATGTGTGGACATGAGAGAACTCAATAAGTGCGTGATCCCTGACAGGCATCCACTCCCGAATATACAAGAAATTGTGTCTACAATAGGCCCGTCAAGGTATTTCTCCACTCTTGACCTAACTTCAGCATACCACCAGGTGAAACTACATAAAGACTAAAAAAAAATTACAGCATTTGTAACACCAGATGGATTATACCAATATAAGAGACTACCTTTTAGTTTGATATTAGCTGCATCGGTTTTTCAAAAGATTATGCACAAACTTTTTAGAGGGAGATCAAGCCATCATCTGTTTCCGAGATGACATTTTGGTGCATGCTTCTGATCAGAAAGCACACAACAAAATATTGTATGAGGCAGGCATGACTCTGAGTAGAGAAAATGCAATATTAAGCGTCGTGAGATTGAATATCTTGGGCATACTATTTCAGCTGAAGGCATATGACCAAAGAGGTAGTTAGCTGATGCTATAAAGGACATGCCAAGACCTAAGTCGAAGGAAAAAGTACGTACTTCATTGGGATGTCAGAATATTATTCTAAATTCATAAAGGATTTTGCTCTCCATACTATCCCACTCCGTGAACTTCTAAAGAGGAAAACCTTTGAATGGGATGTTGAGTGCGAAGAAGAATTCAAATTGATCAAATTAGAATTGAGCAGAGCAACATCAGTGAAAAACATTAGGAGCGGCAAGAAAACGATAATTACTACGGATGCCAGTAATTTGGGTCTTGGAGCAGTTGTCACTCAGGAAGTTCATGGAAAAGAAGTTCTGATTGCTTTTGCATCAAGATTGCTAAAAGGTGCAGAGAAATCATATGCCGCCATAGAAAAAGAGATGGTAGCCATCAAATGGGAGGAGGAAAAGTTCAGAAACCTAATTTGGGGTGTAGAGGTGGAATTCCGCACTGATCACAAAAATCTAATCCATGTCATTATGAAAAAAGGGTTGGATAATGTCTCAAACTGCATAAAAAGGTGGGTCATACTCTTACAGGAGTATAATTGCACAGTACGATATGTACCAGGCGCAGGAATTAATGCGGCTGACTGTTTATCACGCCTTACCAACATTTCTGAGTTGGATGGGGGTAGTGAGACTGATTGGGTGGTCGTCCTAAATATAGAGACTGTGTCCATATCCAAGAAAGAATGGGAAGAAGCAGAGAGACAACATGCTCTAATGAAGCGCTTAAAACAAATTATTCAAAGTAAAGATTCCTTGAAGAAAACAAAATGTGAAGAACTCTTATGGATTATTGGAGAGTTGCAAGTGAACTCAAAGTGGAGAATGACAGAGTCATGAGAGGTGACCGAATGATTCTACATACAAGCTTATGTCAAAAGAATTGTGAGATTGGGTCACGAGGGTCATCAAGGGATAGGGAAGACAAAACAAACAATATGTGAGGACTTTTGGTGGCCAGGATGTGACCTACAGATCGAGAGAGTCATCCGGGACTGTATCCTTTGCAATGAAAGTGATAGGGCATGTATGAATGTGAAATATCCTATGGTGGTGACGAGTATCCCGGGAAAATTGTGGGATGATCTGGGCATAGACATACTAGGTCCAATTCATAGCGATGGCAAACAACAATTTTGTCTAGTAGTCATTGACCTTTTGACCAGGTGGGTGGAGGTCCTGATTAAACTGTCCATGTCTGCAAAAATAATTGATTTCTTGTCCGAAATTTGTGCAAGAGAGGGTTTTCTAAAGAGCATTTTGACAGATAATGGTGTCCGATTTCGTTCGAAGGGAATGCAAGATTTTTGTGCTGGAAATTCTATCATAAACAAAAGAAGTGCCATATATCACCCACAGACAAATGGAGTAGTTGAGAGGTTCAACAAAATGCCCAAAGATGCCATTCGGTGGGCTTGGGAAAATGGATTTAACTGGGAAGAAGCAGTAAGGAAGAAAATTGTTGCTCACCATTTCACGCTGCATTGTACGACACGTCTGTCTCCATTTGAGTTAAGTAGGGGACGTAGGACAAACACTAAGTTAACTGCATCTTGGATGGAGAGAGTGACTATTGTGAAAAGGATTTCGGTGAAGTATGTGAGAACATTACAAACACACAGTTAAAAAAAAGAGTGTGCATGACAGCACTTTGTATGGAAAAAAGGAGAGAGAAGCCCCGACAATAGGAGGTTTGGTAAGGATTAGACTTCCTCCTGTACTGAGAGACGGACCTTGCAAGTGGTCTAAACCAGTAGGTGTAGTTGAAGTTTTTAAACATGCAGTAAAAGTAGAGGATGGAAGGGCTTGGGACATGGAAAGGGTGTGTGTGATAAAACCACATAGAGTGGTTGCACCTAATGAGTCTGTATACAGGGATCAGGAAAGGTTGAGTGGTGGTGAGAATTCAGAGAAGAATGGGAGGTGTGTCAAAGGAGTGATGAATAGGAATATGTTGTCAAAAATGTCCTTCCCAAAACCAAAGTCAGATTTCTCACACGTGTCAAGGACAGGAAGGATCATCCGCAGACTGGACCACATGAAAGAATTTGTGTGAGGGTACAGGAAATATGGAAGAATCTTGGAGTGGACTTTTGGCGGGCAAGGGGAAGCTAGGGAAGGGAGATGTGCAGTATTGTTTATTTCCTTTCCTATCACCATGAGGCTCCACGTGAGTGTTAGCTCATGGATGCATCAGCTCGTGAGTGTTCTGCTCATAGAACCGTGACACGTCCAGCCACGTAACAGAGAACACTGGTGTTTCAAATGACAGCTGAGACATTGGAGCCGCAGTTGGTGGGGCCTTATACATCCTTTGCCACTAATACGTTTCATGTACCTTGCATGCTACATTATAAATAAAGGTACTTATAAAATAATGATATGCTTCTCCCTCCTTACCTCGGCACTTCAATATATTATTCATATTAGCAGCTCTCATTTCATGAAAAGTGTCACACGAGCCAAACAAACTTGAAAGGTAATCTAGTAAGCAGACTCTAAATCCCTTCTGAACCTAAGATTCACCTCCTGACTTATATTAATGGAACAAGATTACGGCATAGCAGGTTGAGAAGGTAAGGCAAGGTTGGATTATGTAGAATAAGTCGTAGAAGAGCCCACCATCAGCCCAAGAAGAATCTAGCCTCCCACATGACTTTTACAATTCCCATAACGCTCATAAAGTACCTCAAGAACTTCAGAGCAGCCGATCCAGGGCCTTACTCCCAGAGAAGACACCATTCAGATTTCACCCTTATTTAAGAGTGTTCATAGTTCCTTGCAGCTTTCCTTCCTATAGAACCAGTCCACTCCTGGCTGTTCAGGGCCTAGTGGGTAGTTAGAGGAGTGTTGCTCCCCTGTCCCACTGTTCATTGGTTGAACATGACTGCACTGCTCAGGGAGGCCTCCTGGTACCCAAGTGCTAGATGGTCCTTGCATACAGGCATTATAAGGGAATGTTGCCCCCCAGACAGTTGTCGTTAATTTGCATGTCTCTTTTGACATAGCCAGCCTGCCATGCATCATTTTACAAACATCCCTGTGATTTAATTGTCCCATTCTGCATGCCTGTGGCTTTTCTACCAATTGACTAGATACAACAACACCACTCATTTACTCCTCTTCTCTTGACGACAATCTGGTATGGCTTGGAGTGGGGGGGGAGGGGTTCTTGTGAAACTTTCTTTTCTTGTCTTCTAGCACTAATTCTGCAGCTCTAGCAGCAGTCTCACCTCTACTGGACCTCCCGTCTGGCTATCAGCAGGAGGGAATCCAATATGAATATATGGTTTACTGCCCCCACCACTGTGAGCCGCTGCATCATTGATTTCTTGGAGCCATACTGGGCCATGGAGCCAGTGGCAGCAAGGACGAAGAGCAAGCTGCAAGCAGAACACCTGAGGGTTGGCATTTTACCTGACCAGGGAGCGGATGTCAGGAAGGAGCAGAGGTGGGCATCCCCGTCTCACCTTGGGGTCTGAAACAAACAAGCAATGGTAGGCCGGTAAGCTGGTAACGGATGCTGAAATCGGACCATTTGTGGGAGCTCGAGTCCCCAAGCTATGCACATGTCCTACTGTAGCTACGGAGACCAGTAACCACAGGGAAAGCCAACAAGGTTATGGGAGATTGAGAAACCTGACAAAGAGCGTATCCTTACAAGGTACGAATATTGTGAGTAACATCTGGGAATGCTATTAAGATAGTATGGACCTGATAAACCCACATGTTCTACTGCTCCATGAATGGGGAAGCAATATAAATAAAAATATTTTGAATATCGACTGGGAAAGCTATCCAGGTTATGGCAGCCCAAGAAACCTGAGTATGCAAGCACCCTATAGAAGGTGCATTGAGAAAGAGATATGAACATTTTCAGTTATGCTGAGAAAGAAGCAGAATGTTCCAGAACTCTGATGGGACAGAGTTCAACTTGGCTGAAAAGGAAATATCCTGTATGGAAATAATAGGAATTTGGGAGGACGTGTTTTTCATTGTTTGTTTACAAGAGATCCTGGAGGAGTGATCTGTTCACAACAATAGACAATTGTCTTTATTAACCGTAGAAACTGAGATCTGTAACTTGATACAAAGACTGGGAAGAATATCATGGGACAGGCAGATGCCCTGCTGAGGCTATTGTACAAAGCCTACCACATCCCTTTTTAGTTAGATGTTTTTCTAAAGTGGTAGCGCCAGTTAGTTGGATAGTATTCTGAATGAAGAACTTTATCTTGGACTTTAAATCAAACCATTAGTTTACATTTTGTTTGGTAGGGAATATCCCTCATAGTGATAGGGCTAGTTTGGCATTTGGTTCTTTTTATTTAAATACAATCCTTGAAAATGATCTTAAATTGCCTGAGTCCTTCCTCTAGTTGACCACATATGGTGTCGGCAGTGGAATGTCTGTGACCTGACAGAGATTCAGACCCTCATCCGTAGCTGATGGCCATTCTGATTGACCACCTTACACAGATAGGACTTGTAGGCATAAAGCCCTCACTAGGACAGAGTATTAAAACTCTACAACTGGAGAGACCTAGGCCTACCACACTCTCCAGCCAACTACCCAGTGGTACCAAGGAGGAAGAAATCTTGAGACCCTTCCTTCGGAAATAACTTTTCCACAGGACATCGCGCTCTAAAACACTTGTGTACAAGCACTATAGAAATAAAATATCAATATCAATATCAATAAATTCCATATCCCTGTGCTAATATGTCTTCCCTTGAGACCCTACTAGAAAGACTGATTGACAAATGGGACCAAGCAGAACAGCACCCTCAGGAGAGTCTTGACTGATTAGGGGTCAGACCGAGCCACTGAGTTCTTCCTCCTGGGATCCTATAACCTTACCAGGAAGGAGGGAACCTCAGTGCTTTCTTTACCAACTTTTCATGATTAAAAGCCCAGTTACAGTGGGATGAGGACCTGGATTTAGGTTATTTCTCTTCTCTAGTAAGGGGACAACTACAGGTCTCTGGAAAGCCATCCTTCAAAAATCACAACCTTCCCTAGAGACGGCCATTCAAATTGCCCAAGCCCACTAAAGAAGCATCTAAATATTTAGGAACCACAGGAAGTGTGGTAGAGCTGAGGAGAGGCTTCAAGCCACCTGGAGAAATCCCAGTATTCAAATCTATCAAAAACTGGAAAAATCCATCCTAAATTGAGCTTGCCCAGGGATGAGACCATGTTACACTCACCTGGTCTGTGCGGAGGCGTTGGGGAACGGTTGCAGCCCTCCCTTGTGTTTGATCTCCCCCTTCTGGTTTCATCCCCTGCAGATCAGCTATGGGCAGCGACAATTGGTGGCACTGCTCCTGCATGGATATGGGAAAACGTGAATGCGCTGGTAGGTGACTGTGGTATCTCCCAAACCCTTCGACCCAAGGTGTGATTTATGTGGGTACGTACCGCCCATAAGGCTCATCTGGTTAATGTGAATGAAGAACTCTCCATCCTGCTACTTCTGGCAGGTGCGCTTGTTGATGGAATCTAGTTCCTTCACTGATTCCGGAGTATTAGTCCAGTCCAGCTGCGACAAAATTCCTCTATCTTCTTTCTCTCAATGTCTTTTGTCCATTCCCCTCTTTCTGGTTTCTTTCAATCTCTATGTCTTTTCCCTCTCAATGGGCCTCATTCCAAGGTCGGCGGTAACCATGCCTGAAATTCTGGCAGGTTACCGCCGGACTCGTATTACCATTCCGCCTCTGTGATTCCCAGAATTACCGGGGCATTACGACCCCGGTGACCAAGGAATTCCGGAGGAGGAATTCGGTAAATCCGGATTCCCATTGAGTCCCAAAGGACTCAATGGGAATGGGGAAGTGGAAACACGGGCACCATCTCGTGATGGTTCCGGTGTTTCCACGTCCGCCTGCAGGCGGGTGGTGTTAAACCCGCCAGGTCAGACCTGGCGGGAATGACACATCCTGCCTGCAGAACTCGAGATCACCCGGTCCGGAAACAACGGTGGCGGCGGGCTTACCGCAACCATTATTTACAGACCGGGTTACTCGTAATGAGGCCTAATGTCTTGATGTTGTTGTTCTCAATGTGGTTGTTTCGCACTGAATAACGTTTCTCTCTGTTTTCTTCCAAATAGGTGGAAATGCACCTAACAACGGCTGTGGAGGCGCGGAACGCGGCTGAGCAGATGATGGATGCGAACACGATGTCCAGCATCAGGTGAGTGATGGCTTTAGGGAAGACGCAAGGTTTTAATGGCAGCAAGCCTTTAACGTAATGTCTGTTAAGTGTCTAACCTTGTCTTTTGTCTTTTCATTGCAGGTGCGACAAGTTCGGATGGAGCGCATCCTGCCGTGGTGCCTAGATGATGCTGTCTGCATTCCGGGGTGTTTGCCAGTGAGCCATGTTGCCAGGAAGAAGATGTTTACACACCGAGATGTTTGCAGGTGAGCCGTGGCACCAGGAAGAAGATGTCTGTGCTATGAGATGTTTGCAGGTGAGCCGCAGAGCCAGGAGAAAGATGTCTGCGCTCCGAGATGTTTGCAGGTGAGCCGCGATGCCATGAGGAAGCGTACAGGTGAGAGCAGGATTCTCCAGTGACAAGCACGGATGAAGATGGCAGGATAACTCAAGGTAAGATGAATCCCAGGCTACGGTGAGCGTTACACTGCACAGAGGTGCAGAATAACGCGAAGCTTGTGCCTTGGGGTTGGGCTGGCTTTTATAACTGAGCTCTTAAGGCCACACCCCCCTAGCAAAGTTATGCATGCCACAACCTGCCACTCCTAGAATTTGCACGTGCAGATGCAGATGGAGACCACACCCAGACTAATTACACAAACGAGAGTTCTTGAGAGTATTCTTGCTCATAATAAAAGAGTTCCTGTTCATTCTAAGCACTTCTGTCCATAATGGAAATGTCTGGTTTAAATCCTTCCATGAGCCTGGTGCCCAAGGCGCCAGGACTGTGTCCAACCAGGCCCCCCATGTATAAATGTCCCAACGGGACGTTCGTGATCCATGATGCCCCCTGCTCCCTCCACTTGATGGTACTACTCTTGTGATCCTGGGCAAGTGGCCATGACAGACCATCATAAAACCATTACCGCTATATATATCCCAAAATCAAAGTCTACTCCAGGAGAGGAAGTTGGATGATCAAAAACTCTTATTCCAGAATGTCCTACTGGTTTCTCCTGTGGGGAAAAGGGATTCTTTGCCAACCTCTGTCCCAAAAATCAGAAATAGCAACCTATGGAAGTAGGATGGGTAGGGGCAGAAGGGTGGCCAGAGGAAGACGTTGGAGAACAAGTCAATAGTCCAAAAAATGGTAGATGTCTGTTATTGCACCTTTCAACTCTTCCAAAGTAAATTATTAAGGTTAATGACATTCAAGCCGAAGCACAGATTGATTCTGGGAGCAAGCAGGCTTCTGTCCACTCATTTCATATGTCTTGAAGATCTAAAAAGAGGGGGAGCTATCAGGATTACTTGTGTCCATGGGGATGTAGTGGCCTACTCAAGGATTCCCCTCACCCTAGAGGTTAGAGGCCACTCCATCAAAATAAAGAAGGAAGTAGTCACAGGTCTACCAGAGGAAGTGGTTATATGGACTGATTTCCTCTGCTTTCCCAAGCTAATACAAAATTCCCAAATGGAAATGTCTCCAAAATACTCTCCCTGATCTTCTTGGGAAACATTTCAAGAAATGAACCATCTGTCTAGACTTGAGAAACTAACTATCAACAAGAAAATGAAGATCAAGGCCATGTGAACCTTTCCGGTCAATTCTGACTTCCTAATCAAGCGGGAGCTGCTCATTTAACAGGAGGGGTATGTGACAAATCTGTTATTGCAATTGTCATTGATTATTTATACAGCACTTATACACAGGTCGAGTGCTTCAAAGTGCTTCAAGGCAGGAAGAGAACAGTGGAATACAGTAGTAATTCTTAGGCCTTGAAGACTTCCGAAAAATCTAAACAGAAAAACTAGCATACTAGGCCTGATGGCATTTCTCCTAGTGCAAGTGCATGAAGTGTTACCATTTTGAGCCAGCTAGCGAGGGGGGACAGACAGAAAGGGGGAGGGGGGACAAGACAGACAAACTTACTATTCCTAGTACATTTAGGTAGTGCATGGGTTCAGATGGAGGTGCAATGAGACAGGGGTGGGGGCAACTAACATGTCCAGTGCAACAGGGCCCTGGGTTAAGTGCAGAGAGATTGCCTTCTCATGGAGTGTAAGCTGAAATGCAGTAATCCTGAACATACTGCAGTGGCCCAGAGGCGAGTGCAATGACTGGCGGGGGCCTGTGACCTGGAAGGCTCTGGAGGTGAATCAGGCAACCAGTCAGCAAAAGCTGAATGGAGTTAGAAAGGGGAAGGAGGAAGGAGGGTGGAGAGAACAAGAAAGGAGGTTAGCAAGGGAGAGGGAGAGAGAAGGAGGAAGAGAAGAGGAAGGTCTTGCATAGTTTCCGGAAATTAAGGTGCTTCGGCTCAAGGTGGAGAGAGGCAGGGAGGCTGTTCCAGTGGGAGGCACCTGCAGAGGATAAAGATCTACCCCCAAATTTCTGTTTGTGAAAGCAACTCATCCACAGACAGTTGGAGGAGGACGAGTGGAGTACTCTAGATGGAGAGTATTTAGGAAGAGAGCATTGTAGATAGTGCGGGCCCCGGCCCCAGAAAGCCTTGTGGATTATGCAGTGTCTTGAACTTGTTCCTTGCAGCCACGAGGAGCTAGCAGAGGGATTTCAGCGCTGGTGAGATGGTGTCCCTGGGCTTGAGGCCAGGGATAAGTCTTGTGGTTCTGAACTGGATGAATTGTAGAGGACAGAGAGTAGAAATAGGAAGGTTGAGATAGAGTTTGTTTAAATAGTCCAGCCTAGAGAGAACCAGGGATCTCCAGGTGGCGAGCCTCTCGGGGAAAGTGAGAAAAGGTAGAATACCTCTGAGGAGGTAAAGTTGGCAGTGTGACTTTTTGGAGAGATGTGCAGAGAGAAGGAAAGAGTGGAGTCAAAAATTACCCCAAATGTTGTGACTCATTGGTAGGTGAGGGCGCAGGGCCAAAGGAGGCCGGCCAGTGTGAAATTGGGAAAGTGGGAGCAGGAGTCCTAATGATGACAATCTCTGTTTTACTGGCATTCAGGCAGAGATCGTTAGCAGCGCACCAGGACTGAATTGTGGATAGACAGTCAGCGATGAGCAAGGAGGAGGAGGAGGCTGAGGGTAGCCTGAAAGAGAGCTATGTGTCATCCGCATAAGACTGAAAATTAGAGGCAAAGGTTGAGATCCTGTGGGCCAAGGGGGCCATGTAGATATTGAAGAACCAGGGGGACCGGTTAAATTCCTGGGGGACACCACAAGTAGAGAGGGTGATAGGGGAGAGAAAGGACCCAAGTTTCACCTGGGAGGGCCTGTCACAGAGAAAGGAGGTGAGCCACACCAAAGCCTGGTCTGTGATGCCCAGGGTATCACAGGGACCATTAATCAGGATGTTGTGGTTTACTATATCAAAAGCAGAAGAGGGGTCAAAAAGAATGAGGACAGAGGGAGAGTTAGAGTCAAGATTTGAGAGCAGGTCTTCACATAATTTATCCCTTCTCCCAGAGGGAAGACTCCCCCTTTGAGGCTAGGGTGGTGAGCTAGGACCTCACTGGGAGTCTTTCTTCTGGTTCACCAAAGTGCTAGGAACTTCACCTCTAAGTTACAGGATGCTGCACTTTACAGTTCTTTCTCTTTGTCAAATCATAATAGGAATGTTGTCTCCAATAAGTCAGTACTTCGCATACTAATCACTTTTTGAATATTCAGATTCATCTTAATAGTGCTAGGAACATTGCTTTAAGTTCCAGTAGAAACCATTATGCAAATTGAATCTGCAATTCTGGATTCAGCACTTATAATTTCATTCTCTTCCTCTAATATAGCTATATATTTTGCCTCCAAGTACCATATGTCAATGTTTTTAACAATAATATCTTTCTATGAGTCATAATAGGTCAGTCTGTTTCTTAAATGGTGCTAGAAATTCGGCCTCAAAATCCATGATTCCACATTCCCCTTTTTAATCATGTTTCCAGTTGCAATTAGGAACTTTGCATCCAAGTTCCATAGGTTAGCACCTCCCAGGACAGTCTATATCTGAAATGAGATTACGTAATTCTCAAACATAAGAATTTATATAGCAATCTCATTCCTAAATGGGAATATGTCTCTTTACGATAGCATCCAGAATTCAGCTCTTCTAGAATTATTCTCTTTCTACAATGGTCCTTGGGGGTTTTCCACCAACTTCCTGGATTCAGATCTTCTTACTTATATCCCTTTCTGAAATGGCTCAAGGAAATTTCCACCAAAGTTCTAGTTGTCAGTGCTTTATTTTCAAAACATTTGTTGTCGGAAAAAATGGTATGAACCTTACATCTGAGTTCTAGGATTCAGTGATTTTCATTACATTATCTTCTATAATGGTTCTAGAATCTTTTCCTCCATAGTCAAGGTGTCAGCACCTATCAGCTCAGTCCATTTCTCAAATACTTGTAGTTGAGTACTCGAGTATGGTGCGAGTCCCTCCAAAAAAAGTAGAGTTGGCTAGCAGGTAATATATTATTAAAGCATTAAGTTAAGTGTACAAAAGGGCCTTTATTGTATGTGTTGGCCTTCTGTTGACTCGTGTTTCGACCATGCTGAGACATTTTTTCAAAACAGGGCTCTAGTTCTCTTTTTTATCCTTCCACTCAGAGTTAGTGTTGTCTTGATGTGTACATTTACAAGGGGTATAGAAATCCCAGGTTCCCACAGAGTGCAATCAGGCCTGTGATCCTTCAGTAACACAGGGATCTATATTATAACAGGAACTTGGGATTTCTATAACTAAATGATTTTGATCAATCTATTAGCTTAGGTATTGGAAATCTTAAATCTTCAGTACAAGGGAATATCCCAGAAGATGAGTGCATAATCAACTTTGGGTTGTCAGTCTAGAAAAAAAGTAGACACCCCCTCGATCGTAAGGAAATGTACTTTATTGGCCGACGACCAACCGCCTCATGTGTTTTAGCATTAGAAGGGTGTAGCAAAAGCTTAACCACGGTGCGGCCATTTTAAGGTGACCAAAATCGCCATTTTGTTTTCTATCTTGTTTTCTCTAACGTTACATTTTGCTTCATATAAAACTGCTTTGCAGAAATATTATTCTGCTTCACTGGTGCATAATGCAAGGCCGCGAGAGGCATGTTGAAACATAACGCAATAACCCAGACAGAAATGCCCGGTCTCCTCCCGCACATATCCTCGAAGAGTGAGCAGCAAGGCATTCTAATCAGTACAGCAGGTGCCAGCCAGTCTCGGTAGCACAGTAGAAATGCTAGAGCGAGCATTAAATGACTTGAATTATGCTCTTCTTTGCGCCCCCCCTTTCCAAAGCCCGGTAGAGCTCTGTAGAGCAAGTTGACCCCCATCACACAAATAGAAACTAGGAGATAGCAAGGCCTGGATTGTGTCTCTCCCCTACGCGCAGCTTGTTCGCGAAGACAAAAGCATTGTGTTCCTTTAAACAAAGACTTGTGTCTGCGGGCTTACAAAATTGCAGACTGTTACTAAATGAATGTTTGAAGGGGTCATACTCGTCGCCATTGTCTATCATCATGCTTAGTTCAAAGGAAATGTATTAGGGGCGGTATAGAATGTGTCACTACTGATTACAAGATGCTCATTCTGTATATATGTAACTGTTGTACAATCTCCACTGTTCTTGCGTCCCCTGAGGTCTGGTAGACACACGTCACAGGGCGTGAGACCAGTTGGCCAACTGAGACTATTTGCTTTGCAATAAACCCTAGATTTTTTTAATACAACCTCGTGTCCGATGTATCAGTTTGTGTGTGGTGATTGTGCCTTGTTTCCATACGCAAAGGTCCCTCAGGGGCCCCTTCAGGGTAAGAGGCTTTCTTGGCATCTTCAATAACCCAATGGTGTCTGAAGATGGTATGGATTAGGGGAGTTTTAGAAGTGAAGAAACTGAACCTTTTCCATTTTGGTGCCCTCTTGTTGAAACATCCTTAAAATATGATGTTGGGACAGAATTGCCATATTCTTTAGAACCCTCCTTCTTGAGTAATCCAACTGAAGTTTCAATAAAACATCAGAAGCAGGGGGAAAGCCTGTGCCCACATTATATTGTGCTATATGTTCCCACCAACCCATAGCATTGTTTTACCGTTCAGATTTAGTCTCTTGTATTAAATCCCCCTTTACTTTCTTTTATAAAATGATATTTGTATTTTTCATATTTTTATTCTTCTTTTTTTTAATTGTGTATATGTTTGGCCTGTATATAGAATATGTCTGTCATTATTGCAATGATTGATGACATGCAGTGTTCCCAGTCAGGTCCATTCCTGACTCTTCACATTTAAATTCTGATTGTCTCCCTACTCCAAGATTCTGCATGCTTAGACTTAGCACATTTAAAGATCACATTTATTTATGTATTTATGTATTTATTTATTGTTCACTTGTTGGGTGCTTGTTGGTGAAGTAAATAATGCTTCAACTTGCCCACAGGGAAGAATAACAATTGAAATACATAAAACAATTAAATACAGTGGGGGGAGGTAAAATATTCTATGCCTTGTGAGTATTGAGAACATGCAAGTGGAGAAGGGAGAGGGAATGGGATAGGTGCTGGGGTGCTCAAGGGTGAACAACAGGTGAAGTGCTATGTAAGGTAAGTTTGATCCTCCAGAGGTGGAGGGTGAGCCGAGGCAAGTGCTAAGGATAGATAAAAGCTGGGGAGATTTGGACAATAAACAAGTAAGTGAGATTAGCAGAGGAGATTGGAAGGGAAGGATGAGGTAAAGAGGATGGTCTTGAGAATCTTTGGGAATTTAAGAAAGTCCTGTTCAAGACGAAGAGGGAGAGGAAGGCTGTTCCAAAGAAAGGAGCAAGCATAGGAAGGCGATTGACCTCCTGCCCTCTGTTTAGCAAAATGCTTTACAGACAAAGAGTTGGCACCAGAGGAGTGCAGAGGTATAGAGGGAGAATATTTAGTAAGAGAGAGTTGTAGATAGTGTGGTCCCCGGACCCAGTCAGCCTTGTGGATGATACATAGGGATTTGATTTTAATCCGTGAAGCAACCAGGAGCCAGTGAAGACGTTTTAGGGCAGGACAGATGCAGTCCCTGGGCTTGAGGCCAAGGATAAGTCTTGCTACCCTATTCTGGATTACCTGGAGAGATAGCAGAGTGGACGAAGGTAGATTCAGGAGGGGGCTACTGCAATAGTCAAGCCTAGAGAGAACTAGGACTCGAGTAACATTGAGCTTCTGGAGGAAGATGAGAAAAGATAGACTTACTTTGTGAAGGAAGAGCTGACAATGTCCTAAGTGTGAAGGAGGAAGGAGAGAGTGGAGTCAAATATGACTCTTTGGTTTCTGGCTTCAGAAGACGGAACAGGGGGTGAGACCATGGAAGAAGGCCAGCGTGAAGGGAAGAAGTCAGGTGCAGGGGTCCCAATGTGAAAGTTCTCCATTTTGCTGGCACTGAGGCAGAGATAATTGGAAGTGCACCAGACCAATGTGTCTTCCGTTCTCACATTTGGACCGGGGCTCCCATGCCGCTCCTTTTGTAGAGGTTCTAGTGCTCATGACCGTCCATTTAAACCACAGGATATATTTTAATAAGTAAGCATTGGTCCATGTGTACCTTCAATGCGGTGCTGTTGCACCTGCTTTTAAATTTTGATGAGTGTTTATGTCACATTCATGACTTGGGCTAAAATATGTGTACTTTCCTTATTGTAGTCACTTTGTGACGTGGATCCAGATATATATTTGCTGGAGATTTCTAACCATACCCCATTCGTGATTTTGACAACACAAGATGGACCCTATTTGGCATCTGGGCCAACATTTGAAAAGTAAGCACATCCCTGTTGCCAGCATTTTAAACCTATCAAGTGTTTATCTCTGCAAGATTATTATATACACAAGGGGCGTTTGTGCAACATGTTGTGCTTAGATCTTGATGTTTTGATGTTTGCGTTATTGGCGTCCATCAGCTGTATTTATTTTAACTGAGGGTTTTCTTGGGTATTAGTAATTTATTATATGTGTTCTACAGACGCATTTTGATTTTATTTTCTGTTGCTTTTAATATGTTGAACATTCAATATTTACAAGCTATATAAGTTACTCTGCACAGATATTTTCCTCAACAGACCCTGAAGAAGGCAGCCTTATACAGTGGGCACAGTCGAAACTAGTTGGTCTTCCGTGTTCTTCAATCACAGCAAAGCCTGAATGGGTACAGGTCGGCTTTGTGAACAGTTGTACTGTGTCGCTTTGAATAGCTGCATTGTTTTTTAGGCTTGTTTACATGCCTTTGTATCTGGTAGTGTTTTTTTTAACTTTCACTTATCAGTGACATTCATATGTAAATGTTACTAGTGAGGGCCTGTTTAGTCCCAAGATTCTGTAAAAGAAATTGAATTAAATACATGTCATGATTGTTTTTTCATGTTTTTTGTATTAAAATGTTGCACCAATTCCTATATATGCTCAGCATCCTAGTCTGTGTCCTAACACTGCCATTAGCAATATATACTTATTCATTCAGTTTTTTCTCTGATATATATGTTCTTACTGATTTGCTTATATACCATTTGTTTCAACCAGAATATCATTCCCTTGTGTTAGATGTTATTGACCTTTGATATTGGGTGTACATTGGGGTCCTGCTGTCTAGAGTAGAGTCCACATTTTATTCCAGCAGAGGTTTCCAACACTTAGCTTCATAGAGGGTCCCTCTCCTGCGGACATAATTTGTCAAATTCATTAAGACAGAAGCAAGTCATCGTCCTGGTGTAACTGTATTCCGGTGCATCTATACAAGAAGGGCTCCCAAGTCAGGCAATAGCCCATAGGGTGAGTCTATTACATATTGACTGTATGATCTTCAGTCATAATTAACAGAAGGCAGTTAATCAATGGAAAGAGGGCAAATCCATATTAAGTCAGTCACAGGGAGGATTTAGACCTGGCGTGTCCACAGCAGATAATGGTTTCATTTTGCTCCACGTTGTTCACATATATTCTTCAGTGACAAAATATGCTTTTGTATGCAGAATTATTAGAAGTTTCTTCGACCTTTGATCTAGTACATAGGGAACAGATGTGCTAAAATGACAAGGCTTAATGATAGACCACATCTTGTTGAACATCATTATAAACCTTTATGATAATACAACTTTTCAGATGATGCTTTGGTTCCAGAGGGAAATGTCTGGCAATGGGATTGGTAGAACAAGGATGCCTCTTATCCCCTACTTTGATTTCTCTCTGTTTAAAGGACATGGTAGAACCAGTTCTATCCACCTCAAAGAAAATTCCATCCATGAAAAATCTTCAACTTCTATTACTTCTCTCTACAGAATACACTGTTTTGCTTGCACGTACACCAAAGGCACTCATTTTGGGGCAACAGAAATGTATTTCAAAGAGAGAAGATTAGTATTTAACACTGAAGCATAGTAGGATTAAATTATTCTTGCATATGTGTCCTTCGGAGCAAGTAGCAGCCTTTTATTATCTGGGTGTCAGGTTGGCTAATAATAATTCATGGACACTGCATATATTTTTTTTTTAATTGAAAAACGACAGTTTCTTTTTCTTTCTTTTTTTTTTTCATGGACACTGCATATTGATAAGGCTTTGTTGAGAGCAGTGCAAGCTGCTAGGACTATTACCTGCCTGATACACAGGCATGAACATATGATCTGAACATATGATCTCACCGCACATGAAGACGGTTTGTTAGCAAAGCTTGGTGGTGGTTTGTGGTGGCTTATGGTGCAGAATTATGCGGGTTAGACCTAGCCACAAACAGATTGTCACTATGGAAAGAGGTTTGTGGAAGATTTCATTGCTTCTGTACAAGGGTTTCCCAGTGCAGCACTATAAGCCACGATTGGAGCCAAAAAGCATTTAATAGTGTGCATAATAAACTGATTAGTCATGCCTGCAAAAGGTTAATCTCGAAAACTAAAACCCTGATAGACACAGCATGGAAGGGCCATTTCTCTATGGCCGCTGTCTCCAAATGTATAATTACACCAAAATTAGAGTTGCAAAAACTTAATTTGGGAAGGTTCCTTGATTTTGGTCCTTTGACAGATACAGCCTCAGCAGTGAGTACGAGTACATAAAAGCTGCAACAGAGACCAAAGAACCTTGGAGGGAACTCTCAAAAAATGTTGCATATCTGCCATGGAGTGATATATATATTGCAGACTTTTTGTTCATAAGCCTTATCTGCGTATAATACATAGTCCCCAGTAAACGTGTCTGTTCACCCTGTCAAGGTGCGATAAACTGCCTTTGTTGAAACTAAATAACTGGAAATGATCAGTTGATTCCTGATGCCCTTGATGTCACTGCCCCATGGAGGATTAGGATCATTTTATGTGATTGTGTATAAAGGTTACGACCATCTGATGGCCTGCAAATTGAGTGGCTATTGGCGAAGGGGGACTTGATGTTTGATTGAAACCCTTCGAATGGCCTTTTCATATCTTTTAGGGGACTGTGATGTGCATGTGACAAAATCTCTGGTCAGTTTTGTTTGCTGCATGGCAAACTAGATCTAATTATGTCAGCTCCTCAGGAGGGTGTGTTGAGAGGCAGGATAGTATAACTAAGGGCACATTCTGAGTGGGAAAGTCGTGATCTCTTGCCAGTCCACATCTGCCCATCAATGGGAATGTAATCATTATTTTTAACCTGCAAATGCAATCGATGTGTTTTGTTGTAACATTACATGTGTTACTCTAATCTTATTTGCGTTATTTGTTTTTAAATTTATTTTTGATATTATAAAATGTTCTTAAGTGAATGTCTGTTGTATTGTTTCTGTCACAAAAAGCTTTTTTAGCCAGAAAATATTAAATACAATTTCAAATTTCAAATGTGTTAGGGCCAGATTTGTTAAGGCCAAAGAGGGATGGGGACTGTGCTCTTGGATATGCATAAGGTACTGCGAAAGGGCTGAGTGTTGTCACTTTTTTATGTCTTTAATAAAGATTTTGATTTTGTTTTGCAAAGACTTCGTGCAGATGGACACATAATTGACAGATGCAGAATGCCAATGCTATTTACAAAACACACTTTTTTGCCTTTTTTGCCCTATGTGTTGTCTTTTATGACCTGTGAACTGAAGTGAACATCAAAATCATTGCAAACCAATACCGTACTATTAAAAGTCTTAATTCAGAGCAGCAACAGCCATTGAAAATAAGAGTTCCCTATAAATGATGTGGAATGTACGCAAATGGAACACTCAGGAATTACTTTGTTGCACTGCAAGCCATTAAAAGCAAATCAATGTTAGCACAGCATGATCATGCCATCAAGAAATTAACTAAGGATATTGGTGGGAATATAACGTCACTGCTACATCAAAGTCCTTTACGGCAGAGCCACTTTCCAACACATAAACCCTCCCTGACCAATGTAGGGCATGTAGGGCAACATCTCCTTTTTACTTGCTTTGCTCATCACCTATTGTCAGATGTGGGGGGCTTACTACTTAGGCAACATAACTCGAGGAGGGGGGCATTACCGTTCCGGTAATGCCCTGGGGGCCATAGTTAGAAGCCCAGGCAAAGCAAGGATTATATTGCCCTTAGTACTCCGGCACGTCGTACCATTTTTCTCGAGTTCAGAAACGGTGGTGCAACAGTTTCTTGAATCAAGAAAAAATAGCAAAACAAAATAGCAGCCAGGGATCGGGCAGAAGGGACTGCATGTAGTCCCTTCTCCCTTTCCATGTTGGCCATTAAAAGCAATGTAAAAAACGTAAACAAAAAAATGCCCGCTGTGGATGGTAGAAGGGACTGCGTAGTCCCTTCTCCCTTTCCATGGCAACCACTCGCAGCAAGAACTCCGGGATACGGCGGTGCACCAAGCCTTGTCAGGTGGGTAAGGCACAAATGAGGGCCAATGAGCTTGCTCTTTACAAGCTCTTTGTCCCTCACTGGGTACTAATATTGAATACAAGGCAGCAACAAAACAGTTTTGTTCTGGGATAGGATAGAGTGCGATCTAATCCAAGTGCAGAAAGTTATCAAGCAGCTGTCTGTGAGCTGTGCTAAGCATGCTATGCAGATAACTATAAGGGCCTAATACATACCAAGAACGTTTTGATTGATAGTAAGCTCCCTAGATACCCGTCAATGCCAACTACAATGGCCAATGACACCTGGATCATAAGTAATGTGAACTATAGGTCAGCTTCTAGCTCAATGGACGTTGATTATATATTTTTTTCGCTCAGCACAAAATGAGGAGAGAAGTGTGTTTGGATTTGCATCACTAAAACCACTCCGGTTAATCTCAGAATGGAAATATAGTTTTTGAGAGGCTTCGGATAAAAGTTACTTCAGTGTCTAGGGTAGAGAGTCATTTATCAATTTCCTTCTGTTTTGCCTTTGCATGCAAACACAGGCTAGAGCTGGGCTCTCCCATGGACTGCACATTTGTGAGGTGAAGTTGGCAGTTTCAGCTTATTTGGGAAGTAGTTCAGTGATCGGTCATCAAGCAGTCGTGACATAGTCATTAAAATTCATATAATGAGGAACAGTTTGAGAGAAAACAAATGTGTGCTATGTAATGTGTGTTATACCTGTGTTCATACATGTGATATATAAATAAACATAATTTTGCGATATTGGAAAAATCATTGGCGATGGAAATGAAATCAAATAAGTGCCTCTGTCTAAATATTTTGTGACATGTCAACTGCCTGTTGGGATAATTTGTGAGCATGTGCATTTGTAATTGACGTTTTTGTACATATTTAACAAAAATGTGTTACCGCGATCTCACATTTCATGGATTCTATTTTAAATGAAGTATACATTATTTATATGTATTGTATATAACCTTCTTTAAAAGAGGTATGCCTCGAATCTGTACCTAAACAAAGTAGGGGAATACGCAAGCAACTTTTACATATGCCAGTCTGCACTGATTGGATGGCCACCGAAACCTTGAATGCATGTACCCCTGTGATTAGGAGCTGGGTTCCCCGAGCTGTTATAAAATGTTGTTTATCAATAGACATTGCATCCTTGCTCATTCTCCCCTTGGGCCAAAAGTCGCAAAGCACAGCAGAAAACCTTTAAATGCTCTATTGGTCTATTTAATTTCCAAAGAATTGATTTTACCTGTAACCTCTGCCAGTTATCAGCAGCAGTCTTCTAATAACCAGAAAGCGGGAGAGAGACCAATGTGTGGTGCTGTCTTCTATTGACCTATTGGGACACGATGACTAGCAAACTCTCAAGGATCCCCTGCTCCCGTAAAAGCCTTGCTGCCCAGTCTCTGCATCAAACTGACATGTAGAGAGCACCAGCAGCCTACAACGCACACGGTTGTGGTTGTTACCCAAGTCAAAAATACTAATCTACAGCCAGATAACAAGACTCAAACTGCGATCCCTGCACAAGCTTTGCATGAAGGATAAAGCAAGAGCACATGTGCCAAGATGTTTATTAGGTGACAAGTGTCTGTGGCCTGCAGTTACAAAACTTAATGCAGAATAGAGTCAGAGAGGACACCAGGCCAGTGTCCTTACATCTCTGGAAAAATAAAACCAATGTGACACCAGGGGCCTCTACTGTAGTGCCTGCACTTTACGCAATGCATCTTCACCTGCGTTTATCAATTCCAGGGCTGCCTGCATTGACACTACTATAGTGTAAAATGACAGAATCACACCCCAGCAATGTAAATCACTCAGCTGGGTCTCTGCTGTCAACTCAACCATATTATCTCCTGCCACCAGTGGAACTGAAGCTCACAAGCTCTTCGGACTATCATGATGAGTTTGCAATCCCTGCAATCCCTGCAGCTCAATATCAAGCAACCGCCTCAGCCCCATTGTTAGGTAAGAATTAATGCATTCACACTATGTGAGACTACACAACACGTATCTGCTTGATATTAGGTAACCCACCTTTTGGTATAGGTTGGCACTGCACAAATTGGTAGTGTGAATGAGCAGCCAGGTCTATCTCAAGAGAGGTAGATGTGAGCTATATAGCTGCATAAATGTAATTCGTAAATACAGGTAGCCAAGTGACACTTATACTCAAGATTTCTGTTAACATATGTATTTATTTAACATCCATTTTTAAATAAGTGTTCTTTAAAAAGGCAATTCATGTACTACTGTAAATATGCTTTAAAATCAAAACAAGTTAGTGGATAGTCTTTGGATATGCTTCTTACACAATGCCTACCTTCTGAGGTGATTTCATTAACAAGGCCAGTAATGGCATTTATATAGCACACTAGTTACTTAGCAGATTCTGAGGTTGCAGAAAGGAAAGGTTTAAGGAAGGAAAAAGGTTAAGCTGGTTCTCAGTAGATATGAGGACCACTAAATCTTCCAATGAAATCTAGACAAGCCTTTCCCAGGAATAACAGTCTAAAACAAGTCACAGCCTATGAGGGATGCACAATATCAAAGTCAATGGACTAGAAAAATCTTCAGGGAGCCAGGACAGCCAAAGTTAATTGGAACACAGTCTATGGAGCTGAGGCCCTTCTTAGATTACAAGCAGTCTTGCACAAAGTTAGAGCGTTTGTAGAAAATCACTTGTAGGGTCACAAGCTATTAAGCTTGTGAAAAGATAGTTGGAATCAACTCTAAAGGTAAGCCACTGCAATTCCCAACTGAGAAAGCACAGCTAAAGACAATGAGGTAAGTATCCCAAGACTGAACAGTATCTCTGGTTTTAAGAAGAGTGGTTCAGCTGGATTCTGTCTTGCTGCAGCAGTGCAGACCCTGTATTCCTGAGCCTCAGTCATGGGGACAAGAGGGAGGATGTCTGGAGGGCTCCTGCAGAAGTAATTGGGTGGTCGTCGGCAGCTACAAGCTCCTTTTGGCTCAACGGCACTTCGCGGTTTCAGCACTTAGCAAACATCACTGTTGCGGAGCTCAGATACCAGTTGGGCTTCCTTCACGCCTTGGGTCCTGTACTCTGGTGAGGGGACTCTGATCGTCCTGCTGGAGGGTTCTTAGGAGAATCCTGGAGCTTCTAGCCAAATTTCTGAAGTTGCACTCAACTATGGATTACTCGACCCTGTGCACTCGGTTCTTGCAGCAGTGAAGAAGCAGTGAAGAAGTAAAGCCAGTCGGGGAAGATGGTCCAGTGGAGTGTGTCTCGAGGTTAGTTGGTCCCACTAATCCCAGGGGAGAAGTTGTCCCTTCCGGAGCTTATCTGTCGAATTGAAACTGGAGTTTCAGCACAGCAGCAGGGCTTTGCCGGGCAATTCGAAGGTGCAGGAGGATGCAGCAAGCTTCGTTCACGGTTTCTCTGTCAGGTGTTTTTCCTAGTGTTTGAATCTGCCTCTATTCCCAAAACCCTCTCATTTTAAGCAGGTCTCTCCCATTCATGCACAGCCTAAGCTGTCAATCACACAGCAGGGTGGCTGTCCTAAAAGGACAGCCAGCCAGTCAATCAGGACGAGTTGCATTCAGGCATTCCTAGAGACAAAGGACAGGGAAGTTTCGGGAACCTCCCTCACATCCTGCCTTTAAAGACACACTGGAGCCAGAGGCAGGGTTCATGGCTGAAGTCTGCCAAAGGCAAGGCAAACAATGGGCTCAAATCTGCCTCAACACACAGAGTAAAACCCAAGAAAGACCTCACAAACAGAAAATGGCGAAAAAAGAAGACAGGGACCATTTTGACAAAAATGGTCACCCATGGCTGCTGTACTTCAGCTGAGGGTTCAGCCTGCGGCAGAAAAGCACAATGGTAGGAAACATTGAATCACTGCCTCCAGCCATTTAAAGTAGTGAGGGTAACATACAAATGTTACATGAGAGAGTAGGATAAGGGGCTACTAGGTAATCCCCAGCATTCCACATAAGATGGTGTCTTCTAGACCTACAAAGAGAAAAGAAAAGTAAAGTTAAGCTCACTTTACTATTCTTTCGAACAAGAAAAGGTAGTTAACCTTATGAGAAATCTAAAAGGATTTCTTTGTGACACTGCACTGAAGGTGCTGTGTGTCACCATACAAAAAGCAGATGCCTATGGAGTTGGTCAGACTCCAAAAACAGTGAAAAGTCAACATCCAAATCAGGTAAAAACACATTTGAGAGTGAGAAAAAGGTCTCACTCACTCCAGGGTTAAGGTTAAAAAGCCCTAACTCCAGCAAAAGAGCCGGGGGTCTCTAAGGTTGAAGGGAATTAGCACAGAAATGAGAATTCTCTCATTTAACAGAAAAAAACCTTGTACAAAGTGAGTTCAAACTCTTCTAGATAATTGCTGAACATCTGTTACTTATCTGCAAACTGGTCCAGCAGTTTTGTTTACCTTTATGAGATATAAAGTACATGTTAATATCATCTATGTGGGGGAATTCCATGAGTTAAGTAAATATTGTGTTAATGTTTATTGTTGTCTTCAACATTGCCCTAATGCAAATAGAACTTTGGTGATCCTCTGAGCTGCCAGTTGGTGAAGAGACTAAAGCTAAGAAAAGCCTGTTTAACTAGTGCTGTGACTTGGAAAGCATTGTGTGGGTGAAAGTCCTAAACCACTGACATCAGTCAAAAGATGGGAAGCCTTGCAAACATGGCACGACTCCTGGACCGGACTGGCTTACTTGTGTTAGAGTGTTCTTTACCTTGTGTTCAAGGGAAAGTTTCCCTTCTGAGCCAGGGCCTCTCATTGTGCAACAACTGGAAACAAGGTAGGTAGAGGCAAGTCATGGCCTCCGCAATAGTGTATGTTGATACTGCAAATGTGTGTGCACCGTGCATTCACATGATCACCCATGACCCCTCAGAGTGTCAGATTAGAGCTCTCTCACTCCTTTTTGGTGACACCGGAGGCACACCACTCTCAGGTATCCTACTTACAATTCCTTCACTCGCTACTTGGTGGCACCCACTTAATCCATTCCGCAAGCAGATTCGAGTCCCACAGCCCACTCATGGGTACTCATGTGGCCTACCTGACTATGGGCTTTGTACCTCCGATGAACTCTATGTGGTTCCTCTCTGTGCTCCTTTGCGGTTGGCTCAGTCAGTGTAGGTGCACTTATTTTTTATGGAATGGCCTCTCCTGGTGTAATATCCTATTCCACTGGCTGGTTGGCTGTAATCAAAGGACATGGATGTGTTTGATGAGGTTGAAGTGTTGTCCTCTTCATCAATGGCATCCCCAGGAGCATGCCCCTGTTCTTCCATTGGCAAAACCTCAATTTCCAGTAAAAGGACTCATCATGCCTTTACAGGCTATACTGTGACAGAATTTGATGGCAGCTGTGTCCCAGACACACTGGGACGATGATAGGACTGCTCAGTGAAATGCCATGATGATGATGCTGTTTTACACCAGTTGGGAGCAAGGCCATTTTAAGCATTTTTGTGGCCCTAGGCATGGGCAACTTTGGGGCCCCCTCCACTAAACCAAAGGAATAAAGTGATCAAGAATATCTGGTGTCACCATCCCCCCATCGTGATCATAACCTATAGGTTGATATGCTGCCCGCAACATTCAAAATAAGCATCTTTACTCCCTTTAAATCCCCTTACCCTCTTCATTCTTGCTCTAATCAGAATTATAAACAAGTAGCATTTGAAGGCCAACATTAGCAATCTACAAAGAGGTTACTTCTCTTCTAGTATAGAAACAGGATACTTTTTATCAATAGCATCTGGGAAGGTATGCAACCTGTAGTATTAATGCAGTACTGTGTGTGAAAGGTACATGTAACCCAGAATAGGCAGAGAACACACATTAGCTGTCTCGGAGAATGCAAACGTGCTCAAGCATAGATAGAGTATAGCAATTGTAAGGAAGGAGAAAGCTACTCATAGCATAGCATGGATAGTGAACGCAGATTAGAAGTTACCAGGAAGGTGTTTCTATCCAGACAGTGTGAGATTAGATGTGGGACATGGTTTTCAAATAGTGTTGCCATAAGAGATCAAGGTAACAAGTGCCTGTGGTGTGCAGTATATTTATGTTCACTATTATAGTCGAAGACACCCTATAGCCAGGGGCTTAGGAGACCCATAAAATCTTAGGGGGACAGGGGACACCTTGGGACTTTGCATTTTTTTTGTCAAAGAACTTGATACATAAGAATACCACCTGTCACAAAGACATTAAGGAACAAATTCAGGAGATCTAAATCAGGAGGCCAAACGTATGATACAAAAATGAACCGATGGTGCAGTAGGATCCCTGCACACCACCGAGTATTAAACAGGAACACACGCTGCCACAACGTGCAGACCACTCACACAAGCGTGCACTGCATGCTTTCGAATTGTGGACATGCTAGCTTTCCTTGGGTGGAGATATGATCTGTAATACGGAAGGAAGCAGGCATACAACACGCAGATTGCCCCTCCAAAATTACAAAGATAGAAGTGCCCGATTGTGCATTGGGTGGTTGTGATTGGTTCTCTCCCACCTACTACAGCCGTGTCCGAAAACCCCCATGAGGAAACAAGGCAAGAACGAGGGCGACCACCCACCACATCAAAAACTGATATCTAAAGACAAAACTCACCCATTAGCACATCACTGCATTCCCCACAGGTACACACTGCCATATGTTCAGCTTGTGCAGAATCCTAGTAAACCTGGAGCCGAATTACAGAAGCCTTGGAGCAGCCCAAGTCCAGTGTTCCCAAGATATGTGCCCAAGTGCTAATAGTGCCCTACTGCAAAGAACCTATCATTGCAATGCCTTACTTTTTACAGCTGGGTAATGTGTGTCCTAGTGCTTACTAGTGTGACTAGGGATTGTATTAGCAGTAGGGTAAACTTTGCACTGGGGTAACATGCATCACATAGCATTGTTTCTGAGTACACTACAAAAAATATGGTTAAAATATCAGTGTAATGTGATATACATTTCATACAAGAACGGATCACCATATGTATCGTTAATATCAGCGCATATAGGCCCATATTACCAAATTACTGTGAATGCAAGAAGACGTCCAAGGCCAAATGACAATGGTGTGTTATTATATAGCACGTACGCTTACGTGCTTTATATAGAACAAATATACATACAATATCACCCAACCTGTGTGGGTACTCATTTATCAACCTCAGCAGGATGAAAGGCTGAATTGACTTTGCTGGGAGTCGAACCTGCAAATCACGCACACATTGCAGCAGCCAGCACTCAACCCACTGAGCTAGCTTACTGCTATTGCTATCCGAAAACCAGCCACTCCACAATGAAGAGCCACATGCTGCTTGTGGCTGGCCACAGCCCATGAGCCACAATAAAAAAAGCAAGGGAGACCACAGGGGTGGCAAGGGAGACATCAGGGGTTTGCAGAAGGGTGTTATGCAAAATGGGAATTATTCTAGCTTCATTCTCTCCATTATCAACATTATCAAGGGAAGTCTATACGCACCAGCATACCAATCGATGTGATTTAACAGATTTAATTTAGGTATGTCTTTTGTACTTAAGCTTTAAATACTTCCAAAACAATTGCTTGTGAAATTGTCATTCATAAACGTGCAGAAAAACCTTTGACTTTTATACAAAAAAGCAAAACCTTTTTGTGTTTAAACGAGCAGACCTTACAATATGCTTGCCCAAGACCTAAAGCATCTGGTCCGCTCTCTCCTATCTACCACCCCTTCCACTCAAATGCTCTACATAAGAAGCAATATCAAGTAATGAGCTAAACGATGCCACCGGCATGCAAGAAGGCAAACCTCACAGAAGACAGCACAGTAATGCAAGAGATATTAAATGATTTAACCAGGATTACTGTATCATCTGATGGCAAATCCAGGATACAAGCATGAACACTTTGGTTCCACAGTCTTGAATTTGGATACTAATTGTTTGGGCCTAATTGTTTATGCTCATCTTTGGAGGGGATTGCCTAGGTTTTAGAACGCCCCATCTGAACAAACCAATTTCTAGACCTTCACCATACGAATAACATGTTAGTTTTTCTTGCAACCCCTATCTGGTGCAGGAACATTGCTGATAATAGCACATTTTATGCTGCAAAACCAAGTACATATGCAGGTGTGTTTATAAACTTCAGACATAGGAAAGGTTCAGCCAGCCTTGCTGGAATGTGCTCTTCTAATCTTTCATATGATCACACATCTCTGCAAAGAGTGCTTAACACACTGAGCTAACTACTGAACCATTGTGGCACTCAATTTATCAATATGGATTTCAACTTTGGCTATTGCACATTATTAACATAATTCCCACAGGAAGGAAAGAATTCTACAAAAGTTGTGCCTTACAGAACACACAAACTATGTATTCCACAGTGAGCACAGAAATCATTACATGATTAATTTATCAAGGTAGAATGTACTTGTCAAAACAGACAGGCAATAGGTTTAGCACCTCAGCAGCATGCCATAAAATTTCCTGACGTGTGCTATTTAAGTTTGGTGAACAATGGAATCTTGCTTTAGATCAGGCAGCCTTGTGGGAGCCCCCTCCAAGGTGGGGCCCATGGCAAATGCCCCTTGTGCCCTCCCATAAAAACGTTTCTGGTGGAGCGGTCCATTAGGACTTCAAAACATCACCAGGGTGAGAGAGCCCTTGCAGGGTGGTTAGGAATGCCTTACACACCTATTTCTAGCATTAATAAATAAGGACAATGATACGTTCTTCCTCTGACAAGCTCACCAAGGCCCTGTGGAATGACTGAGCACATTCCATGTTAGACTTCACCAAATTGATGAACTCCAATGGCAAATAATCCAGAATTGTGCCTCGTCCCAACTGCTTCTACAAATCCGGAAAGAGCCGGGCATATCTCTTCACCATATATATCAGAGCTGGGAAGTGCTAATGAACGTGCAATGATATTATACAATTTATCCCATGTTACGAAACCCAAGACACTTTTATCCAACCGTGTGGTTGGTAAATGATGAGAAGGTATTGAGACTGAGCTGCTAGAGGCAGGAGTGGTAAAGGGAGGAGCAGGGAATGGGGGCAAAGTAGTTGACCCGCATCCTGTATTATCAAATAAAAACATTCCATGCAATATGTTAGACCCCTATGTAACAGAGAAAACAGAAGGGCTGGAGGGCGGGAAGAATTATAGTATCCCAGCTATCGCACCAGGTAACATAGGGCAGAGTACATGCACAATTATAGAGTTGCAGGCAAAATCATGAACACCTCCCTAATAACATCACTCTTGCTGAAGAAGAGGCAATCGTGATTCCTCCAACCATTCCAATTTTAAGTAATAAAGATGGTGATGCAAAGGTGGTCAAACAATGTCAAAATAACAGTAATAGGATCGGGGACAGCGCTGAAGAATTATATTATGTGAACGTCCTATTCCTGGTTTATCAGTGTAGCCAGGATTCTCTGGCAGATCTATGTTATGAAGTCATGTGCGATAGATCTGCCAGAGAATCCTGGCTACACTGATAAACCAGGAATAGGACGTTCACATAATACAGCCTGTGTCAACTGTGACGCCATCATAAACATCTACACTTAACTACAAAAGCTGACAGGTGCTATCCTTCTCTGACAAGTGTAGTGGAAGGGATCAAAAGAGCCTTATCCTCAGGCACTAACAGCCAAGCTTCTATTGGAGAAACATGCATTAATCGCAAGAAGTTAAGAAAGCAGACCTCATTATGCACTCAACAGGCAGGACTGAAAAAAAACTAGAAATGGTGTGTAGCAAAATGTGGGATGTAGTACGACTAAAACCCACGTGGAGTCTTTTCTTTACAAAGCATAAGGAGAATGCCTACTCACTCATCTCTAGCCATTATTAATGTTATTGATAACTATGTGAAGACGAAGGGGCGAACATGGTACATTTTTGTAGTAATGCTTAAGGTAGCGTGTCTCTCTGGTGGCTTTCGAGAACCAGGATACATTGGTGAACAAAAGCATTCACTGGATTAGACATGTCAGGGGTTGCTATCCAGTTAGCAGGGAAGACATTGTCCATTGCATCTGAAGACACATGTGCAGTGGCAAAGAAGATGATTGCGTACATGTTTTCCTAAAAAATGACTTTTTAGTCTGTGGGCTAGTAGCCATTGAACTGCATACATATCTCCGGGAGCACTCCAGAATTGTTCTTAGGTCATACCTCCCCGCCACTGGTACTCATTATGGTGGTGCTGGCAACCCCAGGATAAGGATAACACAATCAATGCTTGCAACAAGTTTGCCTAAGCGCATGATTGATGTGAGTGTTCCACAAAAATGCACCCGTAGGGAAATGGCAGATGCTGGGGGACTAGTGCGGGTGGTTTGGCTGCTATCCTGAGGTGAGCAGATGATGATATCTGATCCTCTATGAAAACACCAACAGTGGATAGATTAAATATAGCATTATTGAATATAGCAGGAGCAACAAAGCACCTGGGAGATGAAGAATTGTGCAAGCTTGTTTGGCGACACAGGATCATTTGTCAGCAAGAAACTTGGGCAACAGAGCAAATAGATCTTCAGGGAGTTCAAACATGTTATATTACTGCAAAAAGGAATATGCAGGGCTGACCAAGTGGGGGCCTCAAAACCTGGGTCGACACAGGTTTAGATTGGGAGGTAACTAACCCTGAAAAAGGATCACCCGATGTGCATCATTTAAATATAAAAATGGTAGGAGGGCACCAGGCCCGCTTGTTTAACGTCTGTAATAGAGTAGATAGCCTAGACAAGTCCTGCACAATTACAATCACCCAAAAGCCAATTGAAAATTGGGTATACCAAGATTTGAAATTAGCACATATTATTGAGGCTGGGGATTTTAATCTACAATGCGAAATAATTAGAGATTTGACTCACCTGTCCCATGTTGACTTGGTATGGGATATTCCAGCTTTGGTAGCAGAATTTCCCCCATGGCTACATACGCAAGCACTAGAAGTTGCATGAATCTGACCTTGAATTACGGGCATGCAAAGGCAGAAGCAAATAGGATCAGCCAACTAAAGGTACTTTTTTATGGCAATAAGATGTAATCATCAATAGCATCCTAATAACAGCGAGAGACTAGGTGCATGTTAGTAACTTTGAAATTGTGGAATGCCCTGAGAGTTATCACAGACCTTTGTGACTCATACCTGACAGCTCTTAATGGCAACCAATCAAAGTGTACACTAACTGAAGGTAGAGATAATGGTAAATAGGGCCCAATTAGATATGGATAAGTCCATCCCAAACATATATCATGATGTACTTGGGCACATTGGGCACTTCGGCACATCGAAAAAATTTGTGGTGACAACCTTACAAATCTGGAAGCTATACATGAATTTGACATGATCTTAAAAGTCATTAATCTATTTGTTACAAAAACAGGAGGTGCAGTAAAAAAGTCTACCATCAAACACGATCAATGGTATGGCGAATGCAGGGAGGCTAAAAGGGAACTGCTAGACCGCTTGAAGCATGAGGAGGGAGCTAACAAAGGAAACCTTTGCAAACTCAGCATCAAATGTAGATGCTTGATCAATGACAAAAAGGAACGCCGTTTTGAGCAGAAAATGGGATCACTTTCTGGAAGCAGTGAAGACGGGGGACTTTTTTGCTGAAGGTCGATGATAGTAGGGACATTGGTGATCCAACCGTGCAGGGGTGTATAACCAAAGATGTATGCTTCAATCACTTCTAGGGGCTTTATGGTTAGACAATAAACCTTCCCAAGAATCACTCTGCTGTATCATCGCAGAAAGGGTTACATCCAAGTGAGGGTTTACTATCACCGAAATTCGAGGGGCACTGCATGCACAGAAGGGAGGAAAGGCACCAGGGCCCGACAAGATTCCCATTGATGTATTTAAGACCTGTGATTTGGGTGCCAATTTTGCATCGTTTCTTCAATGCAATATAAGCCTTAAATCAAATCCTGGCATCCTGGACAAGACTGGAAATTGTGCCTATCTATAATAAAGGGGGAGAGAGGACCCCGCAAATTATATCCCAATAACCCTGCAAGACGCGACAGGCAAGACCTTTGCTAAAGTAGTACAACAGCACTTACAGGCTTAGGGAATGAATGGTGACATTATTGGCCACCTACAGGCAGTCTACCAGTAGCACAGTGGATCAAGGGTTCAGGCTCTAACTCATTGTCCAGAAATACATCACCTTGATGAAGGTTTGTCTTTCTGCCATCTTCATTGATTTGAAGACAGTGTTTCATTCGGGTCCCCAGGGCTATACTCTGGAACATACTCAGGGGAAAAAGAATCCCACACTACTTACAGCAGATTATGCAGCAAATATATGCTAACAATGAAGCTCTGGTGTGCTGGGGGTTCATAGGTGAAACAACCAAGCCACACAGAGTTGAAAAGTTTGTCAGGCAAGGGTGTGGGCTGGCACCAACGCTGTTCTGCTTATACATCAATGAGATAATAGATGTACTGATAGACACGAGCCCTGATCCTCCATGATTATGTCAAGATAGAATTCCAGCACTATTCTTCTCTGATGATGCTATTTTATTAGCAAATATGCCAACCGGACTCAGGAAATCGGTAGATATCTTTAATGACAAATGCAAAGCAATGGGTATGGAAGTCAATACCTGGAAAAGAAAAGGGATGGCCTTCCACCCCAAATGCTCAAGTAGTCTTAGGGTTGATATTTACAATGGCGACAGGAAACTAGAGATAGATGACTACGTATGTATTAGGTTCTCAGAGAAATGTAAATGGGAGGCCAAGATAGAAAAACCCGAGCTGCAACACCCACCCTAGAGCTCTTCAAAGCAAAGGCAGTAGCAGCGCCTACATATGGGGCAGAAATATGGGTGTTAGTGAAGATGGCTGGTTTAGCCACTAGTGAAAATAATTCTTGAAAAAACGATTCCAACTCCCCATAAGCAGCTCAAATGCACTTGCACATATGGAAACAGATATGAGATCAATCTCAGACATGATAGCCTTTAAGCCGGTACAATATTGGATATGGTTTGGGTTTCCCTGCATCTGTTTAAGTACAGAGAAGCACTGCAAGACATAATGACACAGAAGAGTGCGCGGGCCCTGTTAGACTGGGCCCTGTTAGACTTGCCCCCCCTTTTGGCATAATCAAGCAGACATGAATATAAAATCAAAGGGTCTGGTGAAAAGGCCCTCTTAATAGCATGTAGCGTAAAAGCAGAGGAATCTTGCATTTGATCCGGCTTTAATTAATTACGAAGGATATTTGGACTTTATCTCACCCACTATATACTAAATTTCGATTAGGTATTTTGAATGTTGCGAAGTTCACAAACACATGAAAAGAATCACAAGATAGTAAATGCCCAGTTTGTCAGCAGATAAATGAGACTTTAGAATTTTTTCTTGTTTTATGCCCAGTTTATAGAGACTTTAGAACGTTGTATTTATTACCAAACTAAAAGCAATATAACACCCACACTTTAATAATAATATGAATAATCTTTCATTTATATAGCACGACGAACCCTCATGCATCTGAGCGCTGCTTATTATTACACAGAGTGTGTGGTGCTCATTTATCGACCTCTTAAGGATGAACTACTGAGTTGGACCCTGCTGTGATTCGTACCTGCGTCAGCAAAGCAAGCACACTACATTTTGTGGCAAAGGATACTCACTGAGCCTGGTTGAGGAGACGTACACGTGTCAGGTTTACCCCACGTAATACCTAGGAATCAAATGCACATGGAACAACAACCTTGAACAGCAATACCATTTAGATTAAGTTGAATCTTGAGTGTTATCATTGTTTGTTGTTCATGTATGCTCTTACTTGTAAATAGTAAATTGGATTTAATTATGCACTATCACTTTAAACAATAAAACTTTAAACAATAAACAGCCGATTATGGTACACATCTACCAGGTGTAGTATTCACGCAGGTGCTTATTCATAATATGCATTTTAAACAGATGTATTAATCACCTATGTGATCAATTTTAATACAATTTTTAATTGGGTATTGCTTGCGTCAAGGAGGTTTTATCACAAACATTATTAAGTATGAATTTTTATCATTTTAGTTTACCGAGAGGTTTATAAATTGTGTTGAATCACAACACAATTTTGACTGATTAGTTATATGTTTGCTGCACAATTATGGAATGGTTGTTGTCTTAATGTGCGTATTGTATTGTACCCGATGGGTTAAAGTCGCATGAAGGTTATGGATTGATTGATACTAGCAAACCATATGGATAAAGCGTTCAAAATCCTCCATGAAGGAGTGGCCCATACAGTAAGTGCCAAACCTCTGTGGTGGCCTGTGGGGTGCATTTAAAGGCCCCAAACAGAAGTCCCTTCCAACTGAACAGCATCATTTAAAAACTGAAAGCAAAAATGGCCCTGTTTTTCTTTCCCTGTCACATGAATGGCAAGAAGTTATATACTGCAGCCAAAAATGGCCTGGCTTTTGCTTTTATTTCACACGAGTGGAAAGAATTTAAACACTGCAACCAAAAATTGCCTGGCTTTTTCTTTAAGTTCATGTCAAATTAAAGAACCATGGGGAGATTCCTACCCATCATCATCTATGGACAAGCAGCAATGTAAATTCACCCAAGAAGGAGCCATCAAAGTATCCTGTGACCTGCAAGACAGGATTTTACACATGAAAAGCAAAAACGACCTGCACATGTGTTGCAAATAAAAATTAGCCGAAATGGAAAAAGATATCACTGCTCACACAGACAATGCCAGGGAAACATGATGTGAGGGGTGACCAAAGCAAATGTATATTAGGTTTCACCTACAAAACTCCTGTAACCTGTAAAGAGACACTACCTCAGGAAAAAACGCTTCTGGCTGAGGCAGGAACTTCACAATGAAAGCCTCACATCCAGCTGGATATTACACCTCGCCTCTAAACAATCCCACATAAAAGTGTGATGCTGCTGAGGGCGTCAACATTCCCTGTTCTGCAGACATGATAGCAGGAACCCAGAGATTTCAAAGAAGGTACAATATGGCTGAAGCATGACAAGAATGTGTGAGTCCTTGTAGCACCCACTTCAACGAGCAAACTGCCAATTTAAAAGGGACTTATTAAAAAAAAACTTGTGAGCCCAGGACGACAGATGGCTGTGCGGGATGAAGCGGCCCTCACTTTTTCGTTTTAGGCTTTTTGCACAGCCATCAGACTAAGGATTTATTTCCAGTGTATGCCATTTTTCATGTAATTTCACGCTGGTTTTAATTATATAAATTGCATTTACCTGGGACTTTGGAAACTGGAAAGGCCAGTTAGAGTAGGTTTCTGGCTGATATGAAGATGTGAAAATTATGATATTTGCTGAAAAGGTGGAAATTGAAATTAGGACTATTCTTGATGATTTACACATTCATACATGTTGTACATTATATTAAGATGACAAAAATGTGCCACATGGCCATTCTACATCATACGGATTTGGCGATCGGCTTATCTAATTCCCCATGTTTAAGGAAAACCAAATATATGTTTCAAATGGCAGCGGCTAGTTCAATTATGAAGTTATGAAATATAACTTGTTTTTTGCCAAAAAGTGGTAAGGGGAACAAAAGGAGGATGCCAAATGAAAAGACAGATGATGCTCTCCCCCCCTGAACCAATGCCAACTGGGGGTGGAGAGAGGGATTGTAACTGTCCAATTCTAGCAGCAGTGATAATTACAGTGTACTCCCCCTAGATTGTATAGTTAGTGATGTCATTTCTGCTCTATAAGGGGGGGGCTGTACTAGGACTCAGGACCAAATAAACTGTGGCAACAGAAGAAGGAGGACGGAGAGAAGGCTGCTGAACCTTACCATCTTTGAGAGTGCAGTGACCAGACTCCTTGCGCTATCTTTCCAGAGTGTCCTGAGATCCAGCTGGCTTTCTTGAATCGTAAACCAAGGATTGCTATTTAAGTAGCATATAGCCCCAACCCTAAATTGCCTAAACCCTTCATGTTTGTAACAGTGCATCCAATATCCCATTGAAAACCGCAAATTGCCAGTGTAATTCAGTCATCTCCCCATAGAAAAATCTCTTGTTTGCCTGTGTATGCTAGCATATCTCCTTTGAAAAACCTCTCAGTTGTCTGTGCAAAACCTTAGTATTTGTTCAAGTAAATCAATTAATTCCCCCGTTGAAATGTATGGTTCAAGATTGTTTCAATTCTAAATCACCCATCTTGTTCCTGGTGTTTTTATGTAATTGTTATAGTCAGTATAATGTAACCTCAACGAATTATTCTCCATGTAACTAAAAAATAAATGTGTTCATGTATTGTGTGCGTTACCAAACAAATTCCTATTTGCATCTGTTCTATTACACCCAAACCGTTGTTCCCATTATGAGCAATCCATTTACCAAGAACCTGTTATGAGCCTCTGTCCTTGTCACTGAAAACCGATTTTCCTATTGTAAGCTAAACCTCTTCCCTGAGCTTCCTGCAATTGTGAGCCCCAGTCTAAATGAATGTCCATTTGCCACCATATTTTCCCTTTGCATTTGCTTTTTCTCAAAACCGATTTTCCTTCTTCATTTCTATTTTGCCCTAGTGTGCTGATTAGTATTTTCTAAAACTTTGCCTATCTCCTAAGTGTAAGCAACACACATTTGCTTCTATTCTGGCCCCTAGCAGTTGTGAGAAATAATCAAAATTCCATTCTTCCAATTTGCTCCAAAAACAGGTTTTCCCTTTCTTTGCTGGATTCCCATCTTGTGGTGGTGGGCTCTACCCCAAAACCGATTTTCACTCTATATTCCTACTCCTTGCCACTGCCTTCCATTCAAAGGAATCAAGTCCAAATTGATGTTTGGGTGTGTGTGATGCAGGGGAGAGTGCTTAACTGTAGCTGCTATCACTCTGTGTGGAATTGTTATTTTACTGTTTTGTCATTAAAACAAATGTGAGTGTAACAGTCTATTTCAACCTGATTGTGTTTTCCCGTTTGTCATTATAACAAAAGTGAGTGTAACAGTCAATTTCCACTTGGTCACTCTAGATAGGATATTGCATTTGTGTTGCCACAATTTTGGCGGCTGTTGTGTTTTGATTATTACACATAATAATGTTCATTAGGGTGTACAGGTTACATCAGGGTTGGTGGTTATTTATAGGCTTTTTTTTAGATTTTTTGTACTGTGTGTTTTAGTAATGTCCACTAGGTCTTACACTTTCGTATTGTGTTGTATGTTTTATATATTGTGATATTAACATTGTGATGTATTAATAAACTGTGCATTAATTTTTCCACTACCGACGACTCGGTGCCTATTTGGTCCATGGACCGAGTTTCTTACAAAGGAGACAAACTTTACAGGAGAGTGACGACTGGATCTTTTTGTCTTGTATTGTCTATAATGCTATAGTGGAGTTAGGTTACATACGTTGGTAAATCACTCCATTGGTCTCTTGTTGTTAGGTGTTGTTTTTGAGCGGGTGTGTCCCGTGAGACGCTTTCATTGGGGTTTGAGATTTCACATTCAAAGAGAGGAAGAGTTGGAGGCACGAGAACACAGATCGAGGTGCATATTGATACCGCATTTCAGTGATTACATATGATCCTTGTCACGTGAAGCATAGAAGATGGCATCAGTTAAAATAAAAAGCTATGACGACAAATATGTAGAGGACCTTTTGGCCCAAGCCTCTTTCTTTTTAGAAGGCGAAGGCCCTCTAATTACCACCTTAAGTAATTGGATGAATTAGTCCAAATGAAAAAAAGACTCATCACAACAAAACTCCACGGTTCAATTATGATCGAATACTTGAGATCAGGCACTTTACCTCAAGGACTTGTAGGGCGCAACGAACCCCAGTTGTTTTTGGATGACAAACAATTTCTACTCTAGTGGAGCTACATAGCTAATAAGTGCAGACGCGACTGGGTAATTTTGATAATCGATACAGCACACGAGATGGTAGTTAAACTCACTGGAGACCTGGAAGCAATTGACGAGGCAATAAAAAAAACGAGTCCCGTTGGAAACATATAAAAAAGATTGGAGGAAATATCAAAAGAGATGACAGAATTTAAGAATTTCTGTACCAAAGACCATATAACTAGGATGAAAAAAGATCTTGTGCAATTTTCACACGAGAATGCTTTCCAATATACAAAGGATGGTTATGTTTCTCCCAATTTGTATAAGCAAGGACAAGGCCAGAGAGGAACAAGATGCACCTCCTTTAGTTCTGGCAGCTCCAGTGGAGGGGGTTACAATAGAGGACAAGGTCAAAGACCATATTGGAACCGAGGACGCCAACAAAGGGGCAATAACCACAACAGGAGTTCCCAAAAATGAGGTGGAGCTAACAACCAATTTATCCTGGGACAACTACCCCACCAACAACACACGAATGGCATATCTACGGTTTCTTTTTTGGACGAGCGAACCACAGGAGACAATTGGGAACAGGAAGAGAGAAGAACAAGGAGCAACCATCCCTACTAGTGAACTTGTCTCAGTATCGACCTAGTTCTGTAGAAGAAGTTGTGTTGAACAAAGGGCTCGGCTTTGTACCAACAGCCAAATATGACAGTTTTTGTACCCGCATGGAAATAGAACAACTGTTGCGGAAAATACATTTGAGGCAGTATTTTTTTGATGAACATTTCGACAAAGAAACTAATGAGAGCGGTGTACACAATCAGTCACAATTCGACCCACCTGCATCTAGCTATACTCCAGAGGCAATTGTTTTTGCCACGAGACTATTGAATGATTTGAAACAACTAGGAAACCAAAATCCTATTGCTGAATTTCAGAATTTTAGTAATGCTGAAAGACTTGCAGTTAAGAGCCTCGCCCACAACAAAGAGATTGTCATACGAAAAGCAGACAAGGGAGATGCAGTGGTCATACAAGACGGATCAGCTTTCACCTTGTAATGCAATATGCAATTGGAAGATAACACTTTCTATTCCCCAATCGAGATTGACCCCACTGATAGGTTCTCCTTACTCATTCAAAACAAGGTAGATAAAGCATTGGAAAGGAAATGGATTTGCAAACAAGAAGACGAGTATCTGTGTGTATCCAAGCCATCAATCCCAAAGTTCTACACGTTACCTAAGATTCATAAATCTTTGGATAAAATTCCTGGTCGTCCCATTGTTTCTGGCACCGGCTCATTATTAGAACCCTTATCCAAATTGGCTGACAAATACTTGAAACCATTCGTCCTTACAATGTATTCTTACATACAAGACACCACAGAGGCCATCAACTGTGTTGAAAACATGAATTTTGATTCCAACACACAATTACTGGCGAGCATGGATATAGTAGCTCCATATACATGCATTCCACAAAAAGAAACTTTGGAAGTTCTGGAAGAAGTCTTACTAGCAAAGAGAACGTCGGGCACCACACCCAATAGTTTTGTACTTTGGTGCGCTGAATTGGCACTCACTGAAAACTATTTTAGCTTTAACGATAGACTGTACCATCAAATTCACAGGACGGCCATGGGTTCCCCTGTAGCACCCACAGCAGCCAATCTGTATGTTGAGCATTTTGAACTAAAACATATTTATCCATCTACGAATCCTTTTTTTCCAAAATTGCACTGTGGTGGAGGTTCATGGATGATATCCTCATTATTTGGGACGGTACGGAAGATTCTTTCGCTGGATTTTGTGAATGGATCAATCAACAAAATCAATTTTTGAAATTCACATTTACACACAGTAGAGAGAAAATACATTTTTTGGATATTACTTTTGAAGTAGACCCCATTGAAAAGATACTCAAGGTTAGTCCATTTCAGAAACCAACCGACCGCAATGCTCTACTTAAGTTTGAGAGCTGCCATCCTAGGCACACACGAGAGAATCTGCCCTTTGGACTATTTTTGCGTCTAAAACGGAATAGCACTTCTAACAACATTTTTCTGTTAGAAGCTGAACTACTGAAATCTAAGCTACATGCGTGAAGTTACCCCAAAAGAAATAGTGAGGAGAGCCTTCAAGAGGGCTAAGAACAACAATAGGGAAGCCTTGCTTGAGTACCGTCCTAAATCAACTACCAATACCAACATTGTTTTTGTGAGCACATTTTGCTCCAAGACCAATCAAGTAATCAAACTAATAAAAAAGAATTGGCACATTTTGGCAGGAAGAGAATGCCCATTGGACATGCCGATTTGTGCTTATAAAAGAGCACCTAATCTCAAAGAGTTACTTACTAAAACTGACATTTCTGTGAAACGTACTCCACTAAAAAGTTTAACCGAAGCTGGGGGACATTCACCTTGTGGACACTGCTTGAACTGTAAATTCACTCTACGTACCAAAGAGGTAGACCTGGGCCTAACACGACCATGGATCTAGACACAATTCACTAATTGTAATTCAACAAATGTGGTTTATGCCATATGATGTCCTTGCTCCAGATTGTACATAGGAATGACAGAGCATAAGATCAAATGTCGTATCAGCGAACACTGAAGCTGTATAAAAAAGAAAAATCTTACAGCCCCACTGGTTAATCATTTTGCCATGATGGATCATGGTCCAGATGAATTAAGGTGGACCATCCTGTGGCAGGTTGATAGATCTAAAAGCAGTGAGGGTAATACCCAAAAACTGTTTTTTAAGCAGCAATGGTTAATTTTCCTGACAAAATCTGTGGAGAAAGGTCTAAATGAACAGACTGATTGGAGACATAATATCTAAACCCTTATGTGTAGATAAGAGCCCAGGCTAACCTTCCTGGAGGCAGCATAACTTATTATTTAGCCTCCACAGTAGCGGACCCAAGGCGAGAAGTCATTATCATCAATCATATATAGTGCGGACATAACGGCACCTTTTCTGTGCCTCAATTGTTCAGCACTGCAGGCAGTGCTAGCACTTCCGTGAGACCGGTTACATTATGGTGACCCATGGCATAATGGATATTCAGTAGATGCAGTAGCTTTTCACCCTGCTACAGCGCCAAGAATATGCAGTCCGTACTGCCATAGCTGTAGCATTTAATTTAACACAGCGAGCGTTTACGTGTGATTAGCAACACCTATATTTTGCTTCCACATGCCTTGTTGTTGTGTCGCACACATGGGATATGTGCTGCCACAAAGGTAGCTTGCGAGCACGGTGCTGTGATACTTGAGCTAAAATATGGTGCTGGTGCGTAGTGCATTCTGGGGGCACCCAGAGCCATAATGGATATTTATTCAGTGCTGGGAAAGCTGGATTCACAGGTGCCGGTGGTACCCGATAAGAAGGTAATTTACGTGCTCTAGAAGAGGGAAGCTTTGCTCCTCGTGATTACTGTCAGTTAGCCCAGTAATTAATAAAATGAGTGATGAAAACAACTATTTGCAAAATGAGGCAGACTGGCTTCTTAAGAAGTGTAATGATTTGGAACATCAAATATGCATTTCCAGGTCCCAGCATAGACGGCAGGGCACCACATTCAATGGAGTTGAGGTGAATTCTATATCTACCCAAAGAGCTAGTGCCCCAGTTATTGGGCCGGTGGCTGAACTTGGTTTCAGCTCCCTTGGGCAATTTGATACACCCATTGGGGGCTGCCACCAATCCCATACACCTGGAACCAGGGTTGAATCAGCCAGTAATGAAATTCCATGAATTACAACAAGTAGCCCCATAAAAATAATGAAATCCATCAAAGCCCTGATCAAACCATTTAAAAAGGGAGTGGAATGCCGCATAGAGGATCACTTAGAAGAGGTCCATGACATATTTATAGCCCTCCAGATACCTAAGGAACAATACAGACAGTATTTTCATTTAACTTTGCAACTCAACTGCATGTAACCCTTTGCAACTCATCCAGAACAGGACTGCGAGACTTGTCCTTGGCCTCAAGCCCAGGGACCGTATCTCTCCAGAACTGAAATCACTACACTGGCTCCTGGTGGCTGCAAGGATTAAGTTCAAAACCCTCTGCATTGTCCATAAGACCTTCTGGGGCCTTGGGCCGAAATACCTTCAACTCTCTCTTCCTAAATATCTTCCTTCTCGAGCCCTTTGCTCATCCACCTCCAACTACCTAAGGGTCAGTCGCTTCTCCAAGCAACGAGCTGGTGGTAGATCTCTCACCGCAGCAGGGGCCTCCCTCTGGAACAGCCTTCCTGCCTCCCTGAAACTTGAGGAGAACCATCTCCGGTTCCGGAAGCACCTCAAAACCTTCCTCTTTGCCTCCGCTTTCTCTCCCTCTCTCCCCTGCTAAAATCACTGAACCTGCACTAAATCTGCAACTGGGCCACTCACCGATCTCATGTCCTGGCCCAGCCACTCTTCCTTGCACTGCCTACATGCACTACGGGACTCTCTCTGTATCCTACAGCCCCTTCTCCTGGTACTTACCTTTGCACTTGCCACCAGCTGGCCCTATTATTTATCTCGTATTCTATTAACCATGTACTGCACTTTCCTTGCACTTGCCACCAGCTGGCCCTATTATTTATCTTGTATTCTACTAATCATGTACTGCACTTCCCCTCTCCCCTTCCCCTGCACTTTTTCCCAGTCCCCCTACCCTTGCACGATCTGAATGACACTTGGCCTAGTAAGATCGTTGCCTGTCTCCCTCTGTCCCCCCCGCCTCGTCGTGCCTTGAAACACTTCTGTATAGGCGCGTTACAAATGCCATATCATATCATATCATAACTCTAGATGCTCCCACAGCCAGTATCAAAAGGGATTGAAAGAACAGTAGAATTAGACATGGGCAGAGTTTGAAAAAGAGGTTAGGCGTAATTTTCTCCTTTCCAATCATTGCAGGAGGCAAAGAAAGTTGCTTACACAATCACTGCTGGGCCTAATACATTCCCTCGCCAGTTTTTACAAGTCTTAAGAAGAGCATTTTCTCGCTTTGATGTATCTTTTGACCTCAATTCTAATGAATTTAAAACTGCCTACTTCTATGGGCTACAGAAAGACATCATATCACAGTTGGTCCGGGAATTTGATCGTGACAAGTCCCTTGAGTGGATTGTACACCAAAGCACACAGCTATATGAAGTACTCTATTGTCAGGGTAGAGAAAGTGATAAAATTAAAGACACTAGACCAGAAGTTAAAGAACCCTCAGCAACAGTGATGGAAATCAGGTCAGCCAAAATGTCCCTTAAGTCTGCTCAAAGTCCAGGTAAAAATAATTTGACACATGAACAAAGGGGTAATCAATAAAGGTCAGCACTTCCTGTACCAATGTTTCAATCACATGATCCTAGTAATAGGGAGAGCTACATCAGCCCTAGCTACTTAGGAGATAGGCCCCGGGCAGGCTATCGGCCTGATATGGCAGGTATGAACAATAACCAGAGACAAAATCAGAATGAAAGAAATAATGGTCCCTACCAGACATTGGGGACACAGAGCAGATTTGATCCCAACACCATGATATATGGTAATCAGGATAGATCCCGATATGTGGATCGATTTACTTATAATGGGAATCAACATAGGAGTCAGTACCCACAACATGAGAGACAGGACATGAGGCAGAATATGAATTATGCTCCACGTCAGTACAATGATTCCCCACCAGGGGACTACAACCAAAAGGTGGGTGCACCCCGCTCCCTTCCACATATGAATCAAGAGTTCAGGAACAATCCCAATAGAAATCATTCCCCTGAGAGGTATCAGAATAGATCCAATCAGGGGGAAAACAACCAATATCGATCTAGGCCACAGAGAGAGGATTCTAGAGAGATGGAAAGATTCCAGTGTCTCGAGGCCCAAGTGAAAATGTTAGCTGAGCAAATAGCAAAGCTCTGTACAGCACAAAAACAGTCATCAAAGGAGGGGGCAGAAGGCCATAGCAATGACCGGGAGGATTCTGAAAAGTGACTAAGTACTTATGATACCGGCAGTGCCCAGAAAACAGATGGCTCTGATGTGATTTTCCATAATGACTCTGAGATGTATAACGATTCAAAAATAAAAATACCGGTAAATGAACATGTGACAGAAAGTGCAAATACCCTTCTGAAAGAAGATTGGCTTAACCTAGGGCTAAATCAAACATTGGAGATTTGTACAAATGAAAAAGGAAAACCTGAACTTCCAAAACAAAGAGACAGATGTAAGAAAAATGACTCATGCATGGGGAATACCAGTGAACAGGGAGTAAGTAGGGATGCTATAACTCCTTCCCTGGGCAATCAGAACAATAACCAAACACAGGCAGAACAAAGAAATACCCAAAAGGAGGGTACAGGTCAATCACCTGAAGAATTCTTTGAGCCTTTGAAGAAGTTAAAAGGACTTGTACCATACTAAATAATCACAAATGCACAGAGTTAGACAATGATAAATTGCCAAGTGATGTTGTTAAACATGTTCAGTTGGAGGATTGTAATGTGACCTCTCATGATACCTGGATGGATGGGCGAACAGTGGCCACACTCCAAGAAACCTCTGAACATGGATAAATGAATAAAGTCGCTCACACAGAAATGTGCAAAAAGGAGGGAAACATGTATTTCCATTTACCAATGTGCTTAGCCAAAAATGAACAAGGCCTGAGAAAGGTGAGCCCTGAAATCAGTAAGAATTCACACTTCTTATGTGTGTTAGAGGAAGTTGAAGACAGGTATTATGCTCCCATCACTTTAGAAGAAAAATGCAATACATTTGCAATGATTGCCACTGGCACACAGGCCACAATTATGTCTAAAGAAATGGTAAAGAGTATCAATGAAGGGAGATCCCCACAGAATCAGATCACAGTGAAGGAAAATCAAGGTCCAGTGCATAATTTTAACGGGGAGGAGGTGCCTATTATAGGTGTCACCGAGGTTGACATAAAGATAGGAAAACACAGGATGAAACAAAAGGTATTGATCACATCTATTTGTGAAATTCCATTTCTGATGCGAACAGATTGCCTGAAAAGATTGTCCCCGTTCATAGATGGGGTGAATGGAGTACTGTGGTCCTTAACCAAAAAACCATTGAGATCTAAGAAACTAAAATCACAAAACAGCAATATAAATGAATGTCACACCATTGCCAAAACAAATGATGCAGTGGAGGTATATCTCCAGAATAGCTGTATACCTAGCGTCACTGTTATATTGATGTGTCAAGATAAAATGCAGAGTGAAGATGAGAAGCAATCTGTACAAATATATTTAGACCCAAGGAAAAAAATGGCAAACTGCCATAGATGAGCATACATTACGTTTTTATTTAAAAGAGAAGACATGCAAACAGAATACTGCTCCTAAAACAGATACAGAAAAACATATCACTACTCTTGCTGAAATACACATAGAAGATGAGCAACCATGGGTTCACATTGGTATAAATGACTATTCTAAAACAATAAAAGCCACTTTAGCGCTTGAACAGGAAAGGAGCTTCATTAATGAGAAATTGTTGCAAAAAATAATGCAGAGTGAGGAGATCCCGAAATTTAGAATTAAAAACCAATATGTCTCTGGTTTAGACAGTCCAGACTTTGAAAACTAAATTGCAGGCAGATGCATGCTGAAGATTAGTATTGGACAAAAAACAATTCACCATAATGTTTGGATAGTGAGTGGGACACAAAATGACTTTTACATGGGCAATGATATCATGTACAGAATTTGTATGGTGTTAGATCTCCTTAATCAAAAAATATGGTCAGGCCTAGATGGGCCAGCGCCTGAATTTGAAGATAAAAGAAGGGCTTATCATTGCGCACAGCTGGTCCCATATGCAATTGAATTACAGCTGAGGAAGGATACTATTATCCCTGCATTCACCAAGCAGTTTGCAATAACGCTAAAGTGCAAAAATGGACAGCAGATGAAGGATCCAGATGCATTTGTGTGTTTGAATGAATCCATAAAACAGCAAGGCCAGGATTATGAATACATTCCACTGATAGATGTTGGTGAGGGGCCTGTAAAAATGATGGTGAATAATAAAGGGTGTCAAGCTATTCATTTAGAGGAAAATTCCTCATTAGGAATGGCCATACAAAAATCACATTATACTGCAGATCAAAATAACATGGTGATTGGAAATATCCCTAAAAAGTATGTGGATGCCAGGGGTGAGTTGCCAGAATACCTGGATTCTAAGCCCAAATGAATATTTAAAATTCAATCTGTGAACCCTTATGATTCAAATGAGACAGTGTGCTGTCATCAAGAGGATTGTATAACATTTAACTTAAATGAAAATGAAACAGAAAATCAGCCCATTGAAGTGGAAGCTGATATACCAAAATATTTATTTAAAAGTGGCAGCATTACAGAGAGACACAGCCAAACAGTTAGAAGAAAGCACAAAGATTCCTCCACTGGAAGATTTCCCAGAATTTTCAAAAATGGTAGAGGAGCAGATTTTAACAGCGGATGCATGTGACAGCGATGGGGATAGAAATGAATTGAGGAGAATATGTATGGAGTTTAAAGATGTCTTTGCTAAAGATGCTTATGATTGCGGTCTAACTAATTTACATGTTGCTACACTACCGGAAGGGTGTAGTAGAAGCCCAGTATTTGTGTGCTAGTATAGATTACCACTGGCATGTTTAGAGTCATTGGCAGAGATAATTAAAAATGTGGAGTCTCTTGGAATTATCAGGCCTATTCATAGCACATCCAACACACCTATTTTAGGTGTGTTAAAGCCAAATGGTCAATGGCGGCTATGTGCAGATTTGAGGGAATTAAATAAAAGAGTACCAGTATCGAGATGGTCACTGCCATTCATTGATCAAGGCCTGGCTCAGGACAATGGCTCATAAGTGTTTACCACGTTAGATCTCACTTCTGGATATTGGTGTTTGCCACTGGCAGAGGAGATTCAGAATTTATTTTCATTTTCATTTGATAAGACCCAATACGCATGGGTTAGAGTTCCATTCGGGTATGTCAATAGTGGGAGTGAATTTGGAATATTTTTGAGAAAGTCCATGGCTGATGCAGCGGAAAGAGGTACCATCGTTTATGTGGATGATGTATTGAAAAAAAATGAAAGTTTGAAAAACCATTTTGATGAAATAAGACATGTTCTTGGCCAATTGCAGAAAGCAGGCGCAAAAGCATCTTTACAAAAAGCACAATCGTGCAAGAAAAAAGTGAATTTTCTAGGCCATGAAGTGACTGAACATTGGCTAAACCCACAAAAGAAGAAAGTAGAGGCCATACAAAAACTAAAAGACTTGAAAAGTGTGAAAGGGGTAAAAAGTTTATTAGGAATGACGGGCTGTAACAGGAAGTTCATTGAAAATTATGCTGAAATTACTCAACCATTGACTAAACTGTTAAAGCTGAATACACCCTGGAAATGGGAAAAAGAGCAGTCTGAGGCAGTGGCTAAATGAAAGGAATGTCTTGTAAAGGCACCATGTTTAGCATACCCCATAAAGGATAGGGATTTCTTTATAGAAATAGGTTTCTCTGAACATTGTATGTCAGCAGTGTTATCACAAAAACATGATTTGTTATCACAAAACCATTGCCTATGCAAGTAAGGCATTTTCCCAAGTTGAAATTAAATTCAATGAATGTGAAAAGGCCCTTTTGACCACTGTGTGGGCGCTACAACATTTTTGCCCCATTGTTCAGGGAGAAAAGGTGATTATTGAGACAAATCATCAACCTTTGCAGTTTTAGAGAGTAAAAGAATTAGGTCAGGTAACCTCGCACAGTCCAGAATCACTTCATGGACGCTGGCGTTACAGGGTTTTCCTGTAGAAGTGAGATATGGCCAGAATAAAAAGAGCCCAGTTGCTCAAGGTTTGGCAGATCGCTTTGGCTGAGCTGCTGAGACGGAGGATCTGAGACTGGGCTGTGAGGCAGGTCCAGTCTCACTTGGCACTTGCTTGAGAATGCCTCATTCACAGGAGACTACATTAACTGTCTAATTGACTGACTTAATTAACAAATACAAATACTAAAACTAACTCAATAACATTATAATGTAATCTCTATTTGGAAAAGAGGCAGAAAGACATGATCTGAGATTCTTTTTAAACGTGCATTTCTTTTTCTCTCTCTGTTCACTGTGTTAGCTGGAAGCAAAATCTGAATGCCAGGAAATGAGTTTAGATACAGTTTCTTACTGTAAAAATTAAACTATTGTGGAAGGATACTGTCTTTTGAATTTGATTGGTGCAGAGTGTCTGCAGTGATTCCACGTAAGCATAGGGGGATGCAACAGAGTTCTGCTGGACTAAGTCTGACAGAACTAAACTCAGATCGCTTTGGCTGAGCTGCTGAGATGGAGGATCTGAGACTGGGCTGTGAGGCAGGTCCAGTCTCACTTGGCACTTGCTTGAGACCTGCAGATTATTGTATGTTCTCGCTGTGCACTCCAAGCTTTCAAGATTACAAAGGCAACCCTGGGCCCATTTTTCGGAGGCGAGTGGGGAGAGGTCGCGTGTGGGAGAACTAAAGATAGCTGGTAAATATCGAAGTGAACTGAGGTTATTGTGTGCGGTACGGATGACCTTCTATAAATATCAGGCAGGGAGAATAGCAATAAGGAATCCCTGTGTTTAATTGCCATGTTATAATGTTGCAAAGTGAATGCCATGCTGTCACTGTTTTTTTCTCTTCTTCTTGTTACAGATGATGCAAAGTGAATTTCGTTCTTTTGCCGTATATTTTTTCTTCTGTTTGTTTCAGAGAATACTGTAACACAAAAGGGTAAGATGTTGTTTGGAGATGCAACTGTTTATAATACAAGTATAATGTACACAAACGGTGTAGAGTGTTTTTGCTTTTGTCTTTTTCTTTGGTGCATCTAGAATAATATTTCAGGAGAAGGGGAAGATTTTTAGGTAATACAAGTGTCATGTTTCCCATACAGATGGAGTAATATCATTAGCAATGAAAAATAGCTGTGTGCGTGTTTTCACTCAGTGTGGTGCCTGAGTGGAATCTAATACAATAGATATTGCTGGGGCGTACATGAATCAACAAAGAGGCCTATGGAAACATAGTTCACTAATGTATATAAATTAGTGATAATACCACAGGTTATTGCGAATGCTATATGTATGAAGCTGTGGTGTTTTTGAATGTAAGTGTGAGGCCTCTATAGATCACAAGAACAGTCTAAGAAAAAGAAGAGTTTGTGTATATTGGGGCCACAAATAAAACAGAAAAATTATGCTCACCAAAATACCACCAACAATAATGTATACCACTAACTGATCCTATATAATGTAATAAAGAATGGCCCCTGAAAGGAAATAAGGCCAAACCCAATCTAAATGCAAGGAGTAGCCATCGCCAAATTACCATTATTTTTGGCGGTAAGAAAATGCCGCCAGGCCCCAAATTTACACAAAATATCCAACAGTGTACTGTGTGTTTTAGTAATGTGCACTAGGTCTTACACTTTCTTATTGCGTTGTATGTTTTATATATTGTGATATTAACATTGTGATGTATTAATAAACTGTGTATTCATTTTTCCACTACCGACGACTCTGTGCCTATTTGGTCCATGGACCGAGTTTCTTAGAAAGGAGACAAACTTTACAGGAGAGTGACGACTGGATCTTTTTGTCTTGTATTGTCTATAATGCTTTAGTGGAGTTAGGTCCAGACGTCGGTAAATCACTATATTAGTCTCTTGTTGTTAGGTTTTGTATTTTGATTAACCTCATTTACATTGAATAATACATTAATAAAATATCTTATTAATACACACTGGCCTTGTTCCTAGTCCATTGTGACATTGGGTGTTTATGGAGGTTGGGTGCAAGACGGGTTGGAGGCCTACTCAAAAGAATCTGCAGTATATTAAAAATAAAACGTGTTTTATTGTGTGCCACATTCATTGTAGGGGAAGGAGTTCCCTGGCTGGAGTGTGGCATGTAAAAAACTGTGACAGCCCTCACCCGAAGGCGAGTGTTCATTCTTGGTGTCACAAAAGCAAAGGAAGATGAACAATCTATGACAGATTTGGCAGGTCCCTGCAAAACACACAAATCTGCCCAGCCATATGTGAAGTGTGGCTAACAGAATCACTTTGCCAAGGTATGTCAAGCACAGTGGCCCTCTAAACAAATGAACAATCCTTCCCACATGATGAAGTTGTGTCATGCCAAAGTTGTTGCTGTGACTGATGACAGCATACCAGTGTTCAAATACAAAGGAGACAATTATGTAGAATATTTTTTTGTTTGTTTCTACAATCATTCAGGGGAAAAAAGAGCATTGTCGACAACACCTATGCTTAGTGGACATTCAGTCAGGACAGGCATGGGTGATAATTGATACAGGGCCGTTGATTAATATGAGGACGTTGACCCAATCTAAACAGTTTCAGTTGATTCCCAAGTGTCCGAACCCAAGAATCCACATCTTTTGTCTCCAATTCCACTAGATGGACGATTCCATATGAAAGTACAGCCTAATCGTTATCCAACACTAGCAACATTCAATGTGACCTCAGCTGCCAAACATTCACTATCACGAAGTAACAAAGCAGAGATACTGGGGCTGTTCACTTTGCATTCCAGGTGTATCAACAGGGCATTGACACATTTATAGAGGTCTATCAAGGCCTCTTCAATGGCTTTGGTTGTCTTCATGGACAGGAGGTGAGGTTGCATATCAATATGACAGTTTACTCCATTGTGCTGCAATATCGCCAATCCCGTTTTACCTAAGGAGCAAGGTTGAGCCTGAACTTGAGAAACTGGACAATGCCAACCTCATCAAGAGGGTTTAGGGTCCAACACCATGGTTGTCTCTGATCATAATAGCCATCAAAGCCCTATCAGCCTAAAGAGGTACAGATCTGAGTGAACATTGGGCTCCAAACAGAGCAATACGATGGAAGAGACACTCCACCCTTATGTTTGACAATATTATGTCCAATCTGCAAGAGCTAGCATATTCCTGATGATAGATCTTAATGCTGGCAATAGCCAGGTGCCCCTCCATGTGCACTTGGGAGCCATTACAAAATGATCTTCCCCTGCTTGGCTCTTTGGGTAAAATAGGCTGAGCGTTGGGGTCTCCTCTGCAACCAAAGTGTTTCAGCACACTATTAGTGGTGATGGGAGGGTTCCCTAGTGTACTCAGTGCGAGCAATGAGGTGCTCATGTAAGCATCATCTGACCTACAAAGGCTTGCAGCAGTGTTCCAAAGACTGAGGCAACATGGATTAGGCCGCAACTGAAAGAAATGCCAGTTTGGCAAAGTAATGTAGAATGTTTCAGCTTTGCTTTTGAATAAAATTACCTATCCCCATGTCCTCACAAGTAGTAAGAGATCAAGACTGGCACACACCCATCATCTCCATCAGAAATGTGTTGCTTTCTTGGCATGGCCAACCTCTGCGGACACTTTATTCCAAAACTCACCATACACACTGACCTCCTGTGAGGACTGACCAAAGGGACCATGACTAAGCCTGCGAGAACAAGCAGCATTTGACAATGTGAAGTGGCTCTAATTGAAAAGAAAACAATGGCATTCTTTGACCTGTCATGGCCCATGGTGTTGCAAGTGGATGTCAGTTCTGTTGGCATTGAAATTAAATTAAATTAAATTAGATTTTATTTATATCGCACTCATACACAAGTGTTTCAGAGCGTGACTAGGCAAAGAGAGGGGAACAGGGGAGAACAAAAACAATGATCTTAGTGGGCCCAGTGACATTAAGAACGTGCAAGTGCATGGGATAGGGAAAAAGGGGGAAGGTGCATGGAAGGGGGGAAAGTGGAAAGTGCGAAACAGAGGAGACAACAGAATAAATAATAAGTAAAACAAATATATAAATAAAGGTGAAAAACAGTTCTAGTGCTGCCAGCAAGTGGCAAGTGCTAGGTTAGTCATATAGTTCAGAAGAAAAGCGGGAGGGGGACTGTATGGGTACAGTTACAGACCCCGTTGCAAGGGGTAGGCCAGAGGCAGTGCAGGAGGGTGGTAGGGTGGGCAGGTACCAGGGCCCGAAGGACAGAGGGTGGCCAGGTGCACAGTGCCAAGAGAGAAAACAGATCAGCAGGGGAGAAGAGGGGCAAAGGCAGAAGCAAAGAGGAAGGTCTTGAAGTGCTTCCGGAACCAGAAATGGTTCTCCTCAAGTTTCATGGTGGCAGGAAGGCTGTTCCAAAGGGAGGCCCAAGCCAAAGAGAGAGATCTACCCCCAGCTTGTTTCTTTGAAAAACAACTGACAACTGAGGGAGTCAGAAGTCGAGGAGAGAAGCGCTCGAGAGGGAAGGTTTTTACAGAGGGATAGTTGAAGGTATTTTGGAACCAGGCCACAGTAAGCCTTGTGGACAATGCAGAGCATTTATAATGTAATCCTTGCCAATGAAGGGAGTTCAGAGCTGGAGAGATACATTCCCAGAGCTTGAGGTCAAGGACAAGTTCTGATCTCCTGTTCTGGATAAGTTGTAAAGGGCGGAGAGTGGAGGCAGGTAGATTTAGAAAGAGGCTGTTTGAGTAGTCCAACCTAGAGTGAACCAGATCTTGGGAGACAGTGAGCTTCTGAGGGAAGGGGAGGAAAGGTTGAGTACCTCTAAGGAGGTGTAGTAAGAAATTTTACTTTTTAGAGACGTCAGAGATGTGTGCGGAGAAGGAAAGTGTGGAGTCAAAGAGGACCTGAGGTTCTTAGCCTTGCAAGTAGGGGTAGGAGGAGGACCACGGGAGGCCGGCCAGAGAGTGAGCAGAAAGGATGGTGAAGGTGTACCAATGAGGATCAGTCTTGTTGGCATTTAGACAAAGATTGCTGGCAGCACACCAATTTTGAATGGTGATTATGCAATCAAAGATGAGGGAGGAGAGGAGGTGGCTGAAGGAAGCCTGAAAATGAGTTGGGTGTAATCAGCATAGCAATGGAAGTTTGAGCAGAAAATGGAAATGCAGTAGGCGAGAGTTGCCTGTTATTGGTTGAAGAGCCAGGGCGAGAGGTAAGACCCCTGGGGAGCACCACAGGTGGAGAGGGAGATAGAAGATAGGAAGGACCCAAGTTTTGCCTGGGAAGGTCGATCATAGAGGAAAGAGGTCAGCCAGGCTAGAGTCTGATCAGTGATACCCAGGTTGTCACGAAGATGATTGAGAACGGTGGTATGGTTGACCGTGTCGAACATAGAGGAGAGATGAAGTAGGATGAGGACAGAGGAAATGTTAGGGTCAAGGTTGGAGAGCAGGTCTTTGTGGATGTTCAGGAGAGGAGTTTCCATGCTTATGGCAGATCTAAAGCCAGATTGGTGGTCATGGAGAGAGCCAATAGAATCGGAATGAAGGTTAAACTGAGAGATGGCCAGCTTTTCCAGGAGTTTACCCAAGAAGGGAGTAATGGAAATTGGGTGATAGTTAGCTGGACAAGAAGGATCAGCTGTGGGTTTCTTGAGGAGAGGATACACAAGGGAGTGCTTCAGAGGGGAGAGAAAGATCCAGAGGGTGCAGAAATCGGCAAGGGCCTGAGTGAGGGTATCTATGTGATCCTTATTGGTTTTAGAGGAACAGGGGTGACCTGTTTTGATGAGACTTTCATAGATCGGGCTTGTCTAGTGACCTCATCAGGGGATAAAAGAGGAAAGGAGGAGAAAGAAGGAGGGGTAGCTGAGGGAGGGTCAGTAAGCAAAGAAGGAGAGGGGAGATGAGGGGGAGCAGAGGAGAGGGTGGACATGAACAAGATGTCCTGGTTTTTAGAGATAAAGTGTGAGGTAAGGGCATTACAGAGAGCCTGAGAGGCAAGAGGAGGGGTGGAGGCTGCAGCACCGTTGGCCAGCTCTTTGCTGATTTTAAAGAGTTTGGCTGAGTTGTTTGATGCCACAGAGATGCAGGCTTGAATGTAGACTCTTATCTTGGTGCGGACAGCGAGTCGGTATTGCCTTTGGAGCAGGTGGAAGGCCAATTTGTTGGAAGATGAGCAAGAAGCCCTCATTTCCTCTCAGCCACCTTACACTTACCTTTAAGTGTAGCAAGGTCAGAGTCATACCAAGAATTGCACTTGGCTTTGGACTCCAAACGGATCCTCATGACAGGGGCAAGAGCATCGAGAGTAGCAGAAATAGAGGAGTAGAGCAGGGGCAGGGCCGTATCAGGTTGTGAATCAGCCTGGGGTGGAGGAGGAGGGGAGAAGGTGGTAGCAAACGCCTTGACTAACACACGCTTCATGGGCCGGATGTCCGAGAACGTGGGTGGAAATCTTGGGGTCGGCTTGGCTTGAGGTGTGGAGAGGGAAAGATGAGAGAAGATGAGGCAGTGATCACTCCAGGAGATAGGAGTGGTGAGGGGGGTAAAGAGGGTTAGGCCAGAGGAGATCAAGACATCAAGTGTGTGACCAGCAGAATGAGTTGGGCCTGAGGGGAGGATAGAGAGGGAGAGTGAATCACAGAGGTTGTGAAAGAGCGTAGATGAGGAACAGGGAGAATTAAGATGGATGTTGAGGTCAAAAAGGTGGAGGAGTTGAGTGGTTGAGCCTAGGAGGGAGGAGGAGAGGTCTGCCCACTCAGAGAGAAAAGAGGTGATTTGACCAGGGGGCCAGTAGAGGGTGATTTGACCAGGGGGCCAGTAGAGAGTAGCAACAGTAAGGGAGTGTTTAGGTGAGAGAGAGAGAGCCTGCAGACAAGGCATTCAAACGAGGAGTAAGTCTGAGTGGGGATTGCAGAGGCAGGAATCCACTCAGTGAAGATCAGGGCTACACCCCTACGAGCTGAGTGGATCTATGGGCGGAGAGTATCTTGTAGCCGTCAGGGTGGAGAGAGTCAAAGCTTGTGACAGAGCTGGCTGTGAACCATGTCTCAGTAAGACCAAGGACATCAAGGTCAAGTTCTTCTAGGAGGTGGCAGATGTCAGAGGAGTGTTTGACAGCAGAGGGAGAGTTGAGAGTGGCAAGATGAAGAAAGTTACCAGCCTTAAAGACCTCCGGGAAGGGGTATACATCAGAGGTATGCCCTGTGTAGGTGAGGAGGGAGCATGAGAAGGGGCAGAGGAGTCAGGAAAAGAGGGCAAGGTAGCCAAGGGAGGAGATTAGGGGACAGCTGGACATGAGAGAAAGCTGATGAGATGAGGGAATCGCCTATGAAAGAGGAGTAGGTTGGCCTGAGGGCCTTGCACCATGGCAGGGTCATTTAGGTAGACATTAATGATGACTCTGGACGGGTCAAAGGAATGCATGAGGTCTTCCCAGAGGGTCCAACATTAATGGGAGAGGAGGAGACAGGACAGAGCACAGAGATCATATGAGGGGTCCAGAGATCTGTCGAAAGAATGACAAAGAGGATGTCAGTGAGGGTTTGTCTGGCAGAGGCACTGGAATAGGTATCAGCGATGGAGATACCTGGGTTGGAGGCCAGGATATGCTTTTTAAATGTCTTCTTACCAGACTTAGTTTGAAGGGAAGGATAGTTGATAGAGAAGCAATTGAAGTAGATAGGAGAAATATATAATGCCATGGACAGTTAGAGAGAGGAGGAAGTAGGAGCAATGTGCAAGTACAGCGGTATGGAACAGTCACTGGGCTTGCAGGTTACAATTGAGGACCAAAGTGAAATGAAGAAAGAAACACACTCACATTTGACTTACAAAAAGATACCCAAGTTTGACTTTCAAAAACACACTCAAATTTGACTTTCAAGGTTAAATGAAAAGCATATATACATTTGACTTTCAAGGTTAAATGAAAAACACACCCACATTTGACTTTCAAAAACACAGTCAAATTTGACTTTCAAGGTTAAATGAAAAACACACCCAAATTTGACCTACAAAAACACACCCAAATTTCACTTTCAAAAACACACCCACATTTGACTTTCAAGGATAAATGAAAAACACACCCAAATTTAACTTTCAAAAACACATTCACATTTGACTTTCTAGGCAAATGCTAAGGCACCATAGGTAAAAGAAGTGGGGTATGGGGTAGAGGTGAGTGCTGAAACAAAAGCATAGCAGGGAGAAGAGTTGGAACAGGTAGAGGGGAGAATGAAGTTCCATGAAGGAAAAAGAAAGGGTAAACAGAAGTAGGGAACTAACCCATGGAGAGGAAAGTGGGAGAGTCTTGGCAGTCCAGTTTCATAGCTGAGTGAGCTGGCAGCCCCAGGGAGGCACAGGTTGCAGTAGTAGGTTCATGTAGCATCCCGGTAGTGGACAGGGAACAGACAGGGACCTTAGAAGTGCTCCCACCTTCTGGTCCCACCAATTGGCTATTTTAGACAAAGGTAGCCAATGGAGTGGGGACCAATTAGAGCTTTGTAGACAGCATCAAAAACGGGCAGCCATCTTAGAAGGGAGTGAGGAATTTCCCGAATGCCTAATTCTCAATTGACTTCTTTGCAAAATACAACCCATATGCATGCTGCAACTTCCAGAACTTCCAAAACACGAGGTTCAGGGAGTGAGATTCACAGAAACATTATGCCTGTGATTAAGGAACTGCAAAAACATTAAACATGCCCAGATTATTAAAGAGACCTCTGAAAAACTTGCAATCCTCGTATGGCTGGAAGTAAAAGGGCCTGTGGCAATGGTGGGGAAAGAAGGCTTACCTCCGTGGAGTGCAGCATAGCTGCAGATGATTGCCGCATGTCAGCTGATGCAGAAATGATGATGTGCACAGAGAGTGTGAGGTTCAGGCAGTGAACGCCTTTTCAAGACAGCTGATATCATGAAATGATGCACGCTGAGCACGAGTTTCAGGCAGTGATCGGCAGTTCAAAACAACTGATGTGTGTGCAAATTATGTGCACCGGGCATTTGCACCATGATTGGGGCATTTCAGGTTCAAGTCAACTCACGTTGGCAACAAAGGTAACCAATTCCTTTTACTAGGAAAGCACTGAGCCCCACTAAAAGGATGTATTCCCAGATAGACTGCCAATACTTAGTGGTCCTGTGGGGCTGCAAACATTGTCATCTATATATTTGCAACCAACTAGTCCTAGTTAACACTGACCATAAGCCGCTGATTTAAATTATGCAAGGGCCTCCTCCAAGGACCACATTCAGAGGTGGCTCCTGCAAATCTCGGACTATGGAGCATGCTACAAGGGTACGGAAAAGACACTGACTATCTGTCCTGGCATCCAATGGCAGCTGCTCTAGAAGCATCAGAAGTGGATGAGGGTGCAGAATTCCAGTCAACATGATCACAAGGGTGGTGTTTCCCAAGTCTATGACCTTGCAGGACGTAGCAGAAGCCACAGCCTGTCATTAAGGTAAACAGAAACTAAAGGCTCATTTGCAGTTTGGGCAATGGCACACCTCTGTAGCTGAAAACCAACACAGGGCTGGTTCCATACGCTCTACAGACAGTTAATTGTACCCCAACTGCGCTAGCTCTCGATAAAGTATGTTTGCTACTAAGTCCCACATTTTTTCTCATTGGCTTCTTGTAACATCAAGCCTCCTATTTGCCTTAGCTTTCGAACATCTTTAGCCAGAGGTAATACACTCTACTCAAATCATGAATCCATCATTGTTCATGGAGAATAAACCAACAAAATGTCTTTGGCCTTTAAAACATAGTCCCCATGTGCCATATGTTAAACCAACCGCCTTCCTACCAACCCTAATACCAAGATCCAGTAACTACCACATTAACCAAAACAAGCTAACCAACCATTAGACATCTCCATCTCTGGCCAATTGATCAAACTATTTGCAACCAAACCAACTGCTAACCAACCTTGCCGCAGTGATCTCAGAAACAAGCGACTAGGCTCCAGTTTTACCGGACAGGCTTTGTCAGTGGATGCACATCATGAGAAAGTATATATACCACCCGCCCTAACAAATCTGGCTCAAACTCATCTACATATCTGCGATGTCCTTGTCCCACAACTAATATTCCACAGCCTAAAAAAAACATTTTGAACTTAGAGAAGGATCTTAAAAGCCCACGCCAGACTAGGATCCTCAACAGCAAAGACGCCCTAATAAACTCTAGATCCATTATCGCACATGCAACAGATATAGCTGATATCATCAATAAAGAAGAAATAGGGCCTCATTACATGGAAGGCGGTAATGGTTAACGGCCACCGTTAATGGTAACGGTGACCGTTAACCATTACCGCCTTACTACGAGGTCCCTTAGCGGGTTGGTGCTTTAACGCCTGCTTTTTGCAGGCGTTAAAAACCAACCCGCTAAGGGACCTCGGAGCTAATTACGGCACCGCAAAATTGCAGTGCCGTAATTAGCGCCTTCCCCATTCCCATAGAGCCCAATGGGGCAGAAATGGGAATGGGGAAGGGCAATGGCGGAAGGGGGATTTACCGCCCCTCCAACCTTGGAATGGGGCGGTAAATCCCCTTTCCGCCAAGGCGGTGCCGGTAATTTACCGGCATGGTCCAGGGTGCTAATAGCACCCTGGATCGCCGCCTTCCGTGTAATAAGGCCCATAGACTTCCTAGCAATCTCGGAGACTTGGCTCCATGGTGCTGCAGGACCATCCCTCTTATTGGCCATTCCTGACGCTTACAAAATTGTCAGAGCTGACAGAGAAACAACAAAAAGCGGTGGGGTTGCCTTCATCTCTAAGGTTAGCCTAGCGCTCAGAGTAACCACTGCCCCTATGGTCAAGTCCTGTAAACTCCTCACAGTTAAATTAGCCACCTCCAAAGTTAGTACGTTAACTATCCATCTAATATATAGGCCACCTGGCCCCATTGGGTCCTTCGAGGAGGACATTATCACTATACTCTCAGACAAAACTAAACCCACTTCACACATTTTACTGCTAGGTGATTTGAACTTAGGATTCCTTGACCCTAACAACCATCAGCTAAATTACTTGCTGACTCACTAACAGAATTAGACTTCACGCAAAGACTTACCCAACCCACCCATGAGAAAGGAAGAACTCTAGATTGGCTGGCTTACCACAACTGTGAAACGTCCATCATAGCCATCGAACCCCAGACATGGACTGACCACTCTCTTATTACCTTTACACTTGTGCCAATCGGCCAACTGATAAAGCTAAAACAATTGCGCCTCCTCTCCTTACCAGAAATAAATAAAATATCACTACTGACAAGTTGATGCCAATTCTGATCCCTACCCTAATCTCAGCTAAATCGCAAGACCCAGCAGAATTTATCGATGTAATTAACAACACCATGACCCAAGCCTTAGACTCCATTTCCCCACTTAAACAGTAAACCTAAAGCTCACCTCAAAGCCTTGTTCACCCTACAGCTAAAAGCCCTTAGACTTGAAAAAAGGAAAAGCCAAAGTGAACGAAATATCATCTACATATAAAACTGAGATTATTAGAACCAAACAAGAAACCTATAATGAAAGGATTCAGAATGCCAGTTCCAGTACAAAGGAACTATTTGTAATCCTAAGGGAACCAGAATCACCTATAGCCCCTGACGATTCTTGCCCTAAAAACAGAAATGATGTATGAACATGCAAAATGCACTCTCTAACAAAATTGTCACACTCCAAAACAAAATAGCAACCAAAAGGCTAAATCTCGCTAAATCTGATATTTCCCAGAGATCTCCAAAAAATACCTGCTCTCAATAAGCTCCAAGAATTCAAATTTGCCCAAGTTACAACCCTAGCGGTCTAAAAGATCATTGCTTCCTTGAAACCATCGAGATGTCAAGGGAACATATGCCTGGCCCAAATAATTAAAGAAGCAGCTAGAGAGACCTTGCCCCATTTATCTCCAAATTAATAAACGCCTCATTCAGGACGTGCCAGGTACCCACCAACCTTAAAGACGCATGGGTTCTACCCCTACTAAAGAAAGCTACACTTAATCCATCCATCCTAACTAATTATAGGCCTATAACGACGATCCCCTTCTTACTTAAAATAATTGATAAAGCGGCTTACCTCCAAATACAGCAATACCTAGAGGCAAACAACCTCTTAGGGCTCAGACAATCAGGCTTTAGGTCTCTCCACGGAACTGAAACTGCCTTGATAGATCTCAAATGCAAATAGATCAATTGAAAGATATTAGACAATGTGCACTACTCCTCCTATTAGACCTCTCAGCTGCTTTTGATTTGGTGGATCATAATATACTTTGTGATCAACTTTCATCAGCAGCAGACTTCTCAAAAGAAGCTGCAGACTGGATTAAATCCTTTCAAAACAACAGATCGATGAGAGTCTTCTTTCCCTCTGCTGCTGCAGACCCAGCACTTATTACATGTGGAGTGCTGCAAGGCTTGTGCATCTCCCCAACCATGTATAATGTTTTTATGAAGCCTCTATTTGACAAACTGGATCATTTGGGTGTCATCTACACAAACTATGCAGATGATACCCAGATACTTATTCCACTCTCAGGGAAGGATGACATGGACTTGGCCTTATAAAAGAAAAATGTATCTCATCATCCAGGCATGGAAGGCAACCCACAGCCTCTGCCTGAATGGTGAGAAAACCAAAATTCTTATCCTAGGTGCCCTTCCAACCTTAACAAACTTGCTGCCCAGTATTCTTCCTTCAACATAGATGGCAATATCATTGAAACTGCCAAGGAAACCAAAACTCTTGGTTTCTACCTAGACTCCACTCTGACGTTAAAAAACAAGTTAATGCAACGGCCTCGGATACTCCATACACATGTAAACTCATACATGCCTGCAAACCTTACCTCTTGACAACTAGCTGCATTATACTAGCGAGAGCATTCATTTTGTCAAAACTTGATCACTGCAACTCACGTTATGCAGGAGCAAATAAACACATCCTAAATAACCTTCAAATACTGCATAACAACGCTCTTATAACAGCCTTGAGCATCCTTAGGAGTAATCATATCTCTGAAACTAGAAGGAATCACAAATGGCTCTCAAACAAGGACAGGATTTACTTCAAATTAGTTTCCATTATGCATACATTCCTCAATAATGCTGTTCCACAATACCTAAGAGAGAAAATCATCAAAATAACTTCAGCCCGACCGACCAGGTCAATCAACTTCTTTTGCATCTCAGTTCCTCGGATTAACCTGAAAAGAGCTGGCGGCAACAGCTTCACTGTTCAAGCAGCACAAGCCTAGAACACCCTTCCACTTAACCTGCACACTAATCAGACTTTCCTTAGCTTTAGGTCAAATACCAAAAAGTAGCTAACTATGAATGACACTCCTCACCTGAGTGCTTAGAGTTCCCGGAGATATCTACCTCTCTGTCGGTATCCCCGGACCTGCCTTCTCTAAGACTCTTACCTTGTTTATAGCCCTCTTCTGCTGCTTCTCATTTAGTTATGGCTTGTACTCTTTCGTGCTTTCTTATGACTGTTTTGTATATATCGAGTATGCATCCAAGCTATTGCATAGCGGTCTGTATTCTTTTGCTTTTTATATTAATGATATGTACTCATTCTTGCTTTGTTATATCTATTTTGTATGTATCATTTTTGCATCCAAGCTGCCTTGTAATGCGCCCAGATACCCTAGGGTGTGGTGCGCTCTATAAATCAATAAAACAAACAAACAAACAGGGTGGAGGAAGCACAGATTTTCAAACATGGTTTGTGGAAGGTTTGGCCAAAACTATAGGCTATGTCATAAGGCACTCTGCTGAAGGGATCTCCACTTGTGATCCCTCTAAAGGTGTGTGACTTGGTGTGACTTGGTGATACAGTTAGGGTCCAAGAAAAATAAAGGCACCCTTGCACAACATTTTTTTTATTTCCAGACTTAGAGTCAAAAGTGGATGCAGAGTTGGTAGGCTGTGTATGGTTAACAAAGCTAGAGGTAGAGGTGCACTCCTTAAAGTTTGACCAAAAATTGAAGACAACGTAAACAAATATCCTAATAGCTTTATCAAATTCCAGGTGCTCCCTAGTGAGTCTGTGCTACCAGACCGTAGAAAATGTGCAAAAGAAGATGCCCTGAAATAACAGGGTATAACTAGGGGCACACACAAAGAACTACCTAGTTCAGTATTTTAATTAAACAGAGTAGGTCATGAACATACATTCAAAACAAATACTTTTGAATTGTTCAATACTTAATGAATAATCAAGCTTATGTGTCACTTCCAGGTAAGTGTCGATCTTTATGCAAGACTCTTTTAATTTCACCAAATAACATATGTATACAGAATTCCTCAACTGTGGGAATGCTTACATAAACATTTCATTCAATTTCTCATGAAAAGTACCAAACATAAAAGTTTGTATTCATAAATAAACAAATAATTTCATTTTCCAACACTTCTAAACATATATGTGTGTATGTGGATCTCCAAATCAACAGACAGGTAATGTTGTTCTATACCTATCTATCTAGCTACTACGCGTTTCGGGCCAATCCGGCCCTTCTTCAGGTAATGGAATATCCAGAGCAATACATTCATTAGGGTTTCCCAACTACAAACTTTGTAAGAAACTTTTGTTGGAAGCAAAAACAATTCGTGTCTATCAATATTCATTCATCATCATAAATAAATCAAAGAGATGCTGTTCTGTTCATCAGCCTTTACTGGGAGCGAGTTTTAGGGCGCGATCCGCCACTTAAGTGTTCTTGACTGCAGTTTCCTTCTTCACAAAAGGACCCTGTGAGAAGACATCATTGTATCACTACCTTCGATAGTATCACCTAGTACAGTCATCATCGAAGTTTGTGTGGGAATAGGCGCAAAAGTATGCGCTGGGTCCCACTCCAAACTCCTAGTTACATAGATTCAAGTGTCATGTTCAACCATTCCAAAAATGCTCACTCATAGTATTCTTTTAATCTGCTTCGAAATGATATCTGCAGATTCCCTTGGACTGCCCTGTCTGTAATGAGATACCCGAGTCTCCATTAGTGTGTTTTAGATTAGCCATAAGCGTGTCTCTGGTGACTTGTAAACATAAGAATAGATAGGCATACCTGTGGGACTACAATCCCCTTAGAAACGAGAAAACGACCTCCGTAGGCACGGATGAATCAGTTCTCAATGTTGGACTGTAATTCGTGTCGCTAGAGCTGTGATAATGGGCTCCTTATGGATGAGACAGTTCCTATTAGAAATAATATGGGTCTAAGTTATGGTCCCGCTGAACTCCAGTATTTAGATATGCTAAGTAGCGAACTTAGAAAACAATTCAGGTATAAAGCCCACCTCGCGCGGATGCGCCACATGCAACACGGAGCGTGAGATGCGCCCGGCTGGTGCGCGTGAGCCGCGTTAGTGTTCGGCTGCTTCCTCCGTGGGCGGACAATCTGTCTGAGCTGCTAATTCTCCCGACTACTTTGACCGAGTGGCGGGTACTGTGAGTAAACACTGTATCTTGCTGGTTACTTCTTCTAATCTACGCTGCCACATCTAGTGCGCACCTTGACCTCCTGTGTATGGTGCCAGGCAGCAATGGTTATGGCCTGTCCTCCCTCGATTTTGGGCATCATCAATAGTTGGGTGGTATCCCAGCATTAAATCTGCTCGGATATCGCCCAGCTCAAATAGCGTTACTGCAACCCACTCTGCCGCTATTAGCAACGGATCCCGAGCTGCAGTAGGATGGAAGTCCCCATTTTTTTCTGATTCCAAAAGACTCTATGGGGCATTTTGGGTGCTATTACCGCCTTTACCATGGTAATAGTGCTGTAAATGGGTGGAAAGAGACAAGATTTACCTCCAGCTCAAATCTGGAGGTAAATCTGCAACTTTCCGCACAAACTTGGGATTCGGCGGAGCAGAAATGCAGCGTTAATAGCATCACCAACGCATTTTTACCACACTCTGCTTGTATACACAAAGGGTAGGTATCCCCTGTCAGGCACTGAGCATAAACCTTTTAATGGTCCAGAACACTGAACTGTTGCAGAGCAAAAGAGACCTGTAGTGACATCTGAAAAAGGCCATTCATCAATAACACAAAAGTGTTTCTGGTTCTGCAGGTTTGACGGCTTGTCGTCGACAGAATGGACAGCTGTTGGGAGCAGGGATGAGTCTGATTATGATGACATCCACACATCTCCCAGGCAGCCAGATGATGGAGGAATACACAAGGACATGAAAGGTGCCCATGAGCTTTCAAGGCCTGTGACCCCTGTCTCTGAAAGAGGTACTCAGTATCCCAATCAAGCAGTCAGAAGATATACACGCAGGCTGAGAGAAAATGCTATAGTATGAGTAGGTGCTGGAAAACTTTAGATCATTCATTGTTCTTGTTAAAACATTTTTTAATGTTGATAGTTGTGACATTGGATGGCCGATGCAGGGGAAGGCATGCAATGGCATTGCTGGACCAGCAGCCCCAAGTCAGATGGCCTCTCGCTGTGCAACAGCTGGTTCCATGCGTTAATATACCCGCAAAAATATTGTGATACAAAAATATTGGCATATTTGTGCGTCGATATTGAGCCATAGACCCTAAGGGGGACACCCCCGCAACCCCCGCTCCCACAAATTACCACCCCCAAACATATTGTCTATGGCGAGACAGACGACCATATGTATGGCAATATTTTTTGTGGGGATGATATGTAGGGATACCCAACAGCTAGGTTCAGTCATACAAAAAAGATGCACATTTCATATAGGCACAGTAAATAGCAAAGACTGCATTTGCCAAAGATGTTTTCTCACATGTCAAGCCTATTGGATGAAAGTAGCCACCTTTGACAAACTTAGGAATGGCTCCACAGTGCTAACAAGGATGACAGGACCCTTTTTTAAGATTAGCAAAACAAGTATGATTTTGCTTGGGTACTGCATAGTGAACAGGGAGGGATAGATCAAATGAATGAGTGTGAATTGCCATGTTGTGAAATGCTCACTTGGTGGCCTAGTGCATGCTGTGTCTGGCCGCAATCCAAATGCCTCCTATTATGTTATTATTATTATATACTTTATTTGATTTGGTTAAATCATTTTAACCTTTCCAATACAAAATTAGAATCACATTAATATAACAGTAAAACATCAATACAATTTCAAAACACAACTGACTTAATTTTACTTATCCTGCCTCGAAATAAAAAATAAATAACATCACTACATTCACAGACATTACAAATAGAATGGTACATTACAATTATATAAATCTCTTTTAACTACGAACACTCCCAATTGTAACTGATTTAAAAACGATATTACAGCTAGGCTTAAGGATATGTGTTCAGCTTTAAATATTCTGTGCCACGTGTCTGTTTGCATTTGTAATCTAAAAACACCAACAAAAAAATAAAAAAAAAACTCTTATGTCTTTGTTGTGCCAGGGCAGAGCATTCTGTCAGTAAGTGTTGTAAATGTTCACTGGTTGAAGATTTATTAAAAAATCGACATGCAGTATCTTATTGCGTCAGAGAGCTAATACTGATTTTTGTCGGCCAAAGATTAAACCACATTCTTAAAATCGCCTTTTCAATCATTAGAATCTTGGAATTTTAATATATATATTTTATTGTTTTAATTATAAAACATCCCACATGTACTATTTTATATTTTTGACACTCATCAGGATTCAATAATAGCAGGGTATTTTTTTTTTCAATCCCAGCATTTGACAGCAATAGATCACAATGATTTTTCCAATTATAGATGAAATTCCCTTTTTGAATGTCAGTTGTTGCCGTTGCTAACGTAGGAATCAAGGTGTTTTGATGTTCCACCTCTAGAAGACATTTCCTGTGGAAACTCAACGTTTGCCAGCCTACCACTGTCTGTAGAGAGGTTAGCACAATTTCATATTTTATAACCTGTATTGGTATTTTTGGGTATTTTGTGTAGATTTGGGGCCTGGCGGTATTTTCTTACCACCAAAAATAATTTAGCAACAATCACTCCTTGTATTCAGATTGGGTTATGTATAATAATAATACAGTGGATATGCATTATTTCAGTGCACAAACATGCGTGGTTGGTATGCGTGGTTGGTATGCGTGGTTGGTGGTATTTTGGTGAGCATAATTCCTTTGTTTTATTTGTGGCCCCAATATCCAGAACCCCATATTTTTGTTTAGATTTTTCGTGTAATCAGTATAGAGACCTCAGGCTTGCATTTCAGGAACACCACATTTTCACTTTTAGTGTGCCACCATGGGCAATTTCTCGCTGTCTTATCTACGGCAGCGAGCTATCATGTGGTATTTTTCACTAACTTATATACGGTAGTAAACGATGTACCGGGTCTCTATTTTTGCTGACTCATGTACCTTCAGCAAAAAGGCTATAACACACACAGTTATTTATAATTGCTCATACTGAATGACATGCACGCAGCTGCAGCCAAATCTTATTTTGAGCTACTTTGAAAATGACAATTGCACTGTCTAAACATCTCCCCACATCATCAGCACTGTATTGATAAATATAAAACACACCACCCGTCTGCTTTCAGATATTTTTGTGTATTATAAAAGTTGCATTTAAACACGAACTCACTCTTTACAGAAATAAATGAAATAGCACAGTAACAGCATTATTTTTGATACACTGAAAAGAGAGTGGCGGAGACAAGAATTAAATTTGCAACATTAAACACGTGGGTAAAGCACAGGAATCTCCTTTCCTACACTGACTGAATATTTCGTACACACTCAGCCCCCACACCTCAGCGAGATAATTACCAGGCTTATTCAGTATGTAACTTCTTTGGCTGGTCGCCTTCTGGAGGCGTTCACCCAGCAAGGACAAGCATCTGCTGTCACTCAAAATGGGACTTGTTGACTGGAAATCCCAGTCTCTGCAACCAAGTTGAATCTGCTTTAGGAATCAGGCATCCCCAGCTATCAACCCAGTCCTTCTTCGAGCTGTGTCAAGATGTCTCTCTCTAGCTCCTTCCTCGAGATTAAACAAAAAAACTCTGGTTACCTCCTACCAAAGGATCCTAACCAATAAAATTCTATCATGCCCTAACCACTCTCTGCACACAATGGCTTGGCTTATACAGTTGCAACTGTAACCAAACTGATTTCCTGCTTATTCGAGGTCTTTGCTTCCTGCAGTTACTGTGGGCAGAATAGCAGAGCAAAAAGAAAAAAAAAAAAAACTGAATGTGCATTTAAACAATGACTTTCAGAGCCTGTCATTTTCCATCCATGTTGCACTGAAGAACACATTATTATTAGTGGGTTATGATCAGGTTAGTTGTTAATGATGTTAGTTTATTAATTTTCAAATGTGTCTCTTGCAACATAGGCATTTCAGGTGAAAGATAGTGCGCATTTTGAATGTACAAATGTGTGCTTTTAATTGTGAAAAAAAATATTTGCTTTTTATATATAAAAATCGTTTTTGACTGAATAACCTGCCCTCACTTATATGTCCATGTTACACTGGCAACACATAGCTTGAAACAATTGCATCATAGCAATGCACCAAACCCATGCAGTGTCGCTGCACTTCAAAAAGAACATGCCATACATTGATCCTGTGCAGTGGTGCTGTACTCTGTGCTCCCAAAACACGCTAAACAATCCTACAATTACCCTCCTTTTTTTGAAAATTTGGCTAATCCGAGCCACAATTGGAAAAAATCCAACTTGCTCCTTTTCTTCTTTCAAAATGTAACAATCCAATACAATGAACATTCTTGTTGTGAAGATGAAAATTGAAAGTCACTGTTCAATCAATATAATATTAAAATTCATCTGAATTCATCAATTCTTATAAAATGTTCTACATTTGCCTTCCCAATGGAAGTGTCCAGTCCAGTGTTTCAATTTTATACTTGAAGTCAGTTGAAAATAATAAAATAAAACAACTAACTAAAACAAATAATTAACATAACAGATTAAAACAATTAATTAAAATAATAAATACATGGAACTCCATATGTCAGGACACTTGACTGCCTCTTTTGGTTCATTCGGGTACTCTTTCATCTTGGTAATCTTGGATCCTTCTCTATAGAAGTCATCTTTTCTTTGGCATTCCGGCTATTTTGTCTTCACCTTCACCCGGAGGCAGGCATCTTTTGGTCTTCATCAAGGGGACTCCAGGACTCCATCGTCTCCCTTGACCTCCGGTACAAATATGTTAATATTCTAAATCAAATAGAAAAGAAACAGATTAAGTATATAGCACAATACTAACTTCACCCTATTGCCAAAAATAAAACACGCCTTGTAAAATCTTCTTTCGCCTTCTGAAAATAAACACAGGTTATAGAGAACAAGCATACCTAAAACAACATTCATGTTTAATACATTTTCATTCTGCACACCGACCATGAGCTTCCATTATATATATTTTTTTTTTTACTTTTTATATTATTTATTTATTTACATATATTACAGTGTTTATGTGCCATTATAATAATCAACTTTTTAACTTCTCTGTCACTGCCTCCTGACTGTACCCATTTATTTTATCTTTTGTGTTCAAGGGACTTTCTGTTGTATTGTGTTCATCAGTGGGCAGTAGCCCCAGGGCTTTCTGTTTCTACATGCTCAAGCCGCCTGATCTCGTGTCTGGGATGGCATGGCTTGATCTGATTTACATGGACAAACTGCTCTATCGTTGTTTCACCTTCATTCTTCAAAGTTTTATACACTACAGGAGAGATCTTCTCTATAATTCGAAATGGCCCCTGCCAGGCTGCTAGAAATTTAGAATTTTTCTGTTTACTTTTTCCAAAATGAAACTTGTACACCTGATCCCCAACACCGTATTCTCTCACTGATGTTCTTTTATCATAGTATGTTTTAGCACTGTCAGCAGCCCTTTCCAGATTTCTCTGCACAAAAGCAAATGCATGTTGCAAATGCTTCCTCAGTTCATCAATGTACTCATGAACTGTGGATACACTCACAAGTGTCTGCTCATGTGTTCTGTATAGTAGGTGTTGTGGTAACACCATTTTCCTACCCGTCAAGACCTCATGGGCGCTAACACCTGTTGCTTTGGCAGGAGTTGATCTGATTGTCATGAAAACCAACGGTAAACGTAAATCCCAGCTGGATCCTGCTTCTGCCACGAATTTCTTTAAAATATCCACAACAGAACTATTGCTCCGTTCAACTCCACCTGAAGAGGCTGCCCGATATGCGATATGTAGTTTCCTTTTCACACCCAGTATTTGCCATACCTTACTCATTAGGGTACTTGTGAAATGACTTCCTCTGTCTGACTCAATTCTTTGTGGCAACCCAAACCTTGAGAACACATGGTTCACCAGCAATGTGGCTGCTTTTTGCGCACTACAATCTGGTGCAGGAATACATTCAATCCACTTCGACATCAAACATATCACACTTAAAATGTAACAGTGCCCTCTGCTCAACCTTTTTAAAGGGCCTACATAGTCTATTTGCAAATCTGACCATGGGAGAGTTAGGCCTCTTTTCATTAATGGTGCTCTATGCATTGGTGAAGCAGGTTTAAATTGGGCGCATACTAGACATCCTCTAGTATATAATTCCACATCTTGGGACATATGTGGCCAGTAAGCATAATCTTTCAGTATTTCCAATGTTTTTTTGTGAACCTCTGTGGCCTGCAGTTATTGCATCATGTGCATGTTGTAGCATTAGCCCTCTGAATGAAAGGGGTACCACCCACTGTATCTGTCCTGTTATGGACTCTCTAATCATGAGTCCATCTTGTAATCTAATTCGTCTTTTATTCTTTAATAGTACCCTCAACTCTTCTTTTCCCATACAATCATTTTCTGTTAAAGGGTTTTGTTCAGGATCTATCAAATGATTATAATAGATTCCCAGAATTCAATCATTCTTTTGTGCCTCAATCAAATCTTGGTCTGGCGTGTCATGGCACCATTGCACCACTGGTTGATCTACCTCCTTTGGTGCTTTAGAACGTGTTACTGCATCAATTTGTATTTCACCCAGTAAATCATCAATAGGTAGCAATTCTCCCATCACAGCCCCAAATTTAGCCAGGTGGTCTGCCTTATCATTTCCCTCCTTATCCTCTCCTGGTGTTTTTAAATGTCCACACATTTTTCTCCAGTATATTGTCAAATCATTTTCTGACACCAATTTGTCTATGGCTTGTATCATTTTGCCATGTTTAAGTGGCTTTTTGTTGTATGTAACCATGCCTCTCGCTTTCCAGCCAGGTAAATACTCCACAAAGCTATTTCGTGCATAGTCAGAATCAGTCACCAGGACAATTTCACTGAATTTATTATCAACTGCAGTAGCAATTGCTTTATAAATACCCGCCAATTCTGCCACTTGACTGCTTCTAGCTCCAATCCTGATCCCTACACTGGGGACGCCTTCACATTTCAACCAGACATTCCCTATTCCTGACACTAATTGTTTATTACTGTCATTTTCAATGTGAAAAGCACAACCATCCACATATACAGTTGGCAGATCCTTGCATGTTTTTTCATCAAAAGCTTTGTGTGGTGATTGTTCAAATTCCTGCAAACTAGGTTCCACTTCCATTTCGTTTGATACTTGTTCAGCTGCACAGTCATGTAAGTCAGCTAACCCTTGAGCAATTGGGCTCTTTTTATGTTGTCCATATCTTACTTCTACAGGAAAACCTTGTAATGCCAGCGTCCATGAAGTGATTCTGGACTGTGCTAGATTACCTGACCTAATTCTTTTACACTCTAAAAACTGCAAAGGTTGATGATCTGTTTCAATAATCACCTTTTCTCCCTGAACAATGGGGCGGAAATGTTGTAGCGCCCACACAGTGGTTAATAGGGCCTTTTCACATTCATTGAATTTCATTTCAACTTGGGAAAATGCTTTACTTGCATATGCAATAGTTTTGTGATTCACATCATGTTTTTGTGATAACACTGCTGACATACATGGTGCCTTTACAAGACATTCCTTTCATTTAGCCACTGCCTCAGACTGCTCTTTTTCCCATTTCCAGTGTGTATTCAGCTTTAACAGTTTAGTCAATGGTTAAGTAATTTCAGCATAATTTTCAATGAACTTCCTGTTACAGCCCGTCATTCCTAATAAACTTTTTACCCCTTTCACACTTTTCGAGTCTTTTAGTTTTTGTATGGCCTCTACTTTCTTCTTTTGTGGGTTTAGTCCATGTTCAGTCACTTCATGGCCTAGAAAATTCACTTTTTTCTTGCACGATTGTGCTTTTTGTAAAGATACTTTTGCGCCTGCTTTCTGCAATTGGCCAAGAACATGTCTTATTTCATCAAAATGGCTTTTCAGGCTTTCATTTTTTATCAGGACATCATCCGCATAAACTATGGTTCCTCTTTCTGCTGCATCTGGCATGGCCTTTCTCAAAAATATGCCAAATTCACTCCCACTATTGATGTACCCGAACGGAGCTCTAAGCCAGGTGTATTGAGTCCTGTCAAATGTAAAGGAAAATAAGTTCTGTATCTCCTCTGCCAATGGCACGCACCAATATCCAGAGGAGAGATCTAATGTGGTAAACACTTTTGAACCATGTACCTGAGCTAAGCCCTGATCAATGAATGGTAGTGGCCATCTGGATACTGGCACTCTTTTATTCAACTCCCTCAAGTCTGCACATAGCCGCCATTGACCATTTGGCTTTAACACACCTAAAATAGGTGTATTGGATGTGCTATGAATGGGCCTGATGATTCCCCGAGCTTCCAAATTCTTTATAATCTCTGCTAATGATTCTAAACATGCCAGCGGTAGTCTATACTGGCGTACAAATACTGGACTTTTTACAGTGTGTTGCCTTGTGTGGCTCCCGTGGGCATACGCTGTATTGTGGCTGGGCACATGCAGGCTTGTCCTGAATTTCGGTTAGATGCTTGGGTTTGTGTGACACACACCCCTCCTGCTTCCTGTTTCCATGGGCTTGCAAAGGGTGTGCCCAAGTGACATTGATTTACACAGTGACGTTGGACTCCCATTTGCTGTGTGGGCAGTCTGTAGTCAATGCTGTGTATACATTCCTAGTGCATATTGTTGTTGTATTGTGCACTGCATGGTGTATTGATGTGTGCTTGTGCATCCATGTCTCCCTCTGAATTTGCAGGTTCACTCCTCATGTCTTCACAAGGCCGTCTACTTTGGAGATGGAGTTCATGTTGTATGCAGTACACAGACAAGTTTTGAAGCCTGCAAGACTACAGTTGGAAGGGGGCGATGTGGTGGCATATTCCGGTTGTAAGACTACGACTACTTTAACTTAGTACTGTCATGTTTTAGCTATGTTTGAGCTTGTGTAGCTGCATTGTATTGTTGGTAAGTATTTGGTCATGTGTGTTGTTAGTTCAACATTACTGGTAGCATATTGTTTGTGGCCAGTTTCCATTAGGGACATTGTACTTTGTGACACTTGTGTCAGGTTTTCGGGATTCCTTTGTTTGCTCTCACATAGCATGACATGCCATGGTGTGTTGGGTGGTGGTGCTGGGGAGGAGTTGGGTGACATGGCACTGTTCTCATGTTGGATTTTGCAAGGGGGTAATGCATTTAGCAGCATATGTGTCTTTTGATGACACAGCATTGGTGGTGTTTCTGTAGGTATGGATGCACACATTGTGACACTTCCAGGTGACCAATCTCAGGCTGGTATGGTTGTGACAGTTCACTGTCCCTTGTGTCATCATCGATTGTCAGCTGGTATGTGGCAGGGCTGTTTGCACTCCACAGGGGTGTGATTCTAAGTGAAGTAATTAGCCAACAGCTGCGTTCGGGGTGCCTCACCCCGTGCCCTTTCCCCTCCCATGCGCAGCGGGCGTGCATGTGGTTGGGGATGTGGGGGCACCACCATGTCCACCGGCAGGCCCCGGCATGTTGCAACGTTGTGCAGGACACATGCTGCCACTATGATCCTGCACACTACTGGGGGAGCGTATAACAGCTGCTTGCCAGAACGGTCAAGGGAGCGAAAGCGTGACTTGAGCACTCCGAATGTGCGCTCCACTATGCCCCGGGTTGCAATATGGGCTGTGTTGTATCTTACCTCGGGTGGCGTGGTGGGGTTCCGAATTGGCCTCATCATGTGGGTGCTCAGAGGGTAGGCACCGTCCCCTGGTGAGGTGGTGATGGGTATCATTAGTAGGGCTGTGACATTACTCATTATCTGGCATGCATGCATGTGCTGTGGCATTTATAGTCACCGAGCAGCCATGTATCGCCATGCCACCCAGCTTCTAGGTCCCGGTTTGGGGTTGACATTCTGTAAATGAAACTGTCGTGGGTGGACCCTGGATAGTTGGAATATACTGAGGTGATGATTCCCTTGGCATCACATACTACCTGGACGTTGATGGAATGCCAGTGCTTGCGGTTTCTATAGATGTGCTCTAATGCCCTGGGGGGACGTAGAGCCACATGGGTGCAATCAATGGCACCTAGGACTTTGGGGAATTGTGCCACCCCGTAGAAATCCTGGACAGCAGCCTGCCTTTCTGCAGGTGTTCTGGGCAGGTATATGTGCCTGCGGACTGATGGGCGTGCAGTCATGATGGCCAAGACCTGGTGTAGGCAGCGTGACTGCGTGGCCTGTGACACCCCCCCCCACTATGGCACTTGTCCGCTGAAATGATCCGGTGGCCAAAAAGTGCAGTACATTGAGGACCTTCTCCAGGGGGCTGAGTGCTTGGGAGCAGAGGGTGGGTGATGTGAGGTCATCCTCCCACTCACTGACCAGGTCGAGTGTTATGTGAGATGGAAACCTGTACCTCCTATACACCTGGTCATCAGGCATGCCAAAAAGGCTGGTTCTGGGTGTGAAAATTCTGGGCCTGACTATCCTCCTCCTCCTCCTGCGGTATCCCCCGACCACTGCTGCTAGGAACGGTATGTTCATCCTGGCATCCGAGCTTGCTTGTTGTTTGCGCGCGCTTTTATGCTGCGTGGGTCCACGTACGCCTGCTTCCTGCTGGCATACGTGTTTCCGGATTAGCGCGTCTTTTTTTGGCACGTGCATGTGGGCGTTCCACACATTTGCCTCCTGTACTTCCCCGCTCACCCCAGTAATACACGTACCCCACTCGCCCAGGCCCAATCGCGTGTAAAACTTCCCGCGAGCCCCTGAAGTACACGTACCCCACTCACCCAGGCACAATCGCGTATAAAACTTTCCGCGAGCCCCTGAAGTACACGTACCCCGCTGACCCAGGCACAATCGCATGTAAAACTTCCCACGCACCCCGCAATACACGCTATTTTGGACACAGCAAGTGTCCGTGTTTGTTGCGTACCCCTTTGCACTTCATTTGTCCTAGAGGGCCACAGTATGGGACATTCATCAGAGCTGTATATACAGGCTTTTTGTTAGCGCAGGGACGCTACCGCCTGCCTTCGTGTGGCGGACGTATGTTGATTTACACAGTTGACTTTTGGTTTGTGTCATGAGATCGCCATTTTACTGCTGGGGGCGGGGGTGCTGGCAGGTGCCCTTAGTGCTGGGGGGTGGGGGTGCAAGGGGACATGTGTGGGGGCCTGCTGGCAGGTGCCCCGCACTGCTGGGGGGTGGGGGTGCAAGGGGACATGAGTGGGACATGAGTGGGGGCCTGCTGGCAGGTGCCCTGAACTGCTGGGGGGTGGGGGTGCAAGGGGAAATGAGTGGGAGCCTGCTGGCAGGTGCCCCTCAGTGCTGGGGGTGGAGGTGCAAGGGGACATGAGTTGGGGCCTGTTGGCAGGTGCCCTGCACTGCTGGGGGGTGGGGGTGCAAGGGGACATGAGTGGGGGCCTGCTGGCAGGTGCCCTGCACTGCTGGGGGGTGGTGGTGCGGGTGCAAGGGGACATGAGTAGGTGCCTGCTGGCAGGTGCCCTGCACTGCTGGGGGTGGGGGTGCAAGGGGACATGAGTGGGGGCTGCTGGCAGGTGCCCTGCACTGCTGGGGGGTGGGGGTGCAAGGGGACATTAGTGGGACATGAGCGGGGGCCTGTTGGCAAGTGCCCCTCAGTGCTGGGGGGTGGGTGTGCAAGGGGACATGAGTGGGGGCCTGCTGGCAGGTGCCCTGCACTGCTGGGGGTGGGGGTGCAAGGGGACATGAGTGGGGGCTGCTGGCAGGTGCCCTGCACTGCTGGGGGGTGGGGGTGCAAGGGGACATGAGTGGGACATGAGCGGGGGCCTGTTGGCAGGTGCCCCTCAGTGCTGGGGGGTGGGGTGCAATAGGACATGAGTGGGGGCCTGCTGGCAGGTGCCCTGCACTGCTGGGGGTTGGGGGTGCAAGGGGACATGAGTGGAGGCCTGCTGGCAGGTGCCCTGCAATGCTGGGGGTGGGGTGCAAGGGGACATGAGTGGGTGCCCGCTGGCAGGTGTCCCTCTGTGCTGGGGGGTGGGGTGCAAGAGGAAATGAGTGGGGGCCTGCTGGCAGGTACCCCTCAGTGCTGGGGGTGGGTGTGCAAGGGGACATGAGTGGGGGCCTGTTGGCAGGTGCCCCTCAGTGCTGGGGGATGGGGGGTAAGGGGACATGTGTGGGACATGAGTGGGGGCCTGCTGGCAGGTGCCCTGCACTGCTGGGGGGTGGGGGTTCAAGGAGACATGAGTGGGACATGAGTGGGGGCCTGCTGGCAGGTGTCCCTCAGTGCTGGGGGGTGGGGGTGCAAGGGGAAATGAGTGGGGGCCTGCTGGCAGGTGCCCCTCAGTGCTGGGGGGTGGGGGTGCAAGGAGACATGAGTGGGGGCCTGTTGGCAGGTGTCCCTCAGTGCTGGGGGGTGGGTGTGCAAGGGGACATGAGTGGGGGGCTGCTGGCAGGTGCCCTGCACTGCTGGGGGGTGGGGGTGCAAGGGGACATGAGTGGGGGCCTGCTGGCAGGTGTCCCTCAGTGCTGGGGGGTGGGGGTGCAAGGGGACATGAGTGGGGGCCTGCTGGCAGGTGTCCTGCACTGCTGGGGGGTGGGGGTGCAAGGGGAAATGAGTGGGGGCCTGCTGGCAGGTACCCCTCAGTGCTGGGGGGTGGGGGTGCAAGGAGACATGAGTGGGGGCCTGTTGGCAGGTGCCCCTCAGTGCTAGGGGGTGAGTATGCAAGGGGACATGAGTGGGGGCCTGTTGGCAGGTGTCCCTCAGTGCTGGGGGGTGGGTGTGCAAGGGGACATGCGTGGGGGCCTGTTGGCAGGTGCCCCTCAGTGCTGGGGGATGGGGGTGCAAGGGGACATGAGTGGGACATGAGTGGGGGCCTGCTGGCAGGTGCCCTGTACTGCTGGGGGGTGGGGGTGCAAGGGGACATGAGTGGGACATGAGTGGGGGCCTGCTGGCAGGTGCCCCTCAGTGCTGGGGGGTGGGGGTGCAATGGGACATGAGTGGGGGCCTGCTGGCAGGTGCCCTGCACTGCTGGGGGGTGGGGGTGGGGGTGCAAAGGGACATGAGTGGAGGCCTGCTGGCAGGTGCCCTGCACTGCTGGGGGGTGGGGGTGCAAGGGGAAATGAGTGGGGGCCTGCTGGCAGGTGCCCCTCAGTGCTGGGGGGTGGGGGTGCCAGGGGACATGAGTGGGGGCCTGTTGGCAGGTGCCCCTCAGTGCTGGGGGCTGGGTGTGCAAGGGGACATGAGTGGGGCATGAGTGGGGGCCTGCTGGCAGGTGCCCCTCAGTGCTGGGGGGTGGGGGTGCAAGGGGACATGTGTGGGACATGAGTGCGGGCCTGCTGGCAGGTGCCCTGCACTGCTGGGGGGTGGGGGTGCAGGTGGACATGAGTGGGACATGAGTGGAGGCCTGCTGGCAGGTGCCCTGCACTGCTGGGGGATGGGGGTGCAAGGAGACATGAGTGGGGCATGAGTGGGGGCCTGCTGGAAGGTGCCCTGCACTGCTGGGGGGTGGGGGTGCAAGGGGACATGAGTGGGACATGAGTGGGGGCCTGCTGGCAGGTGCCCTGCACTGCTGGGGGTGGGGGTGGAGGGGGTTATGCGTTGGTGATCAGTAGTGCAAGGTGACATGCGGCTTGGCTGGGGGCATGCCCATGGTGGATGACCAGGGGTGCAGGGTAGTCCCCTGTGTTGTGGGCTGCCTGCAGGGGCTGTGGAGGGTGTAGAGGGAAAACCTGGGAGGACCCACACTGCCAATTCACGTGTAGGACTCCCCTGCACCCCAGATATACACGTACCCCACTCGCACAGGGCCTGTCGCGTGTGGAACTTCCCGCGCACCCCCGAAATATACGTACCCCGCTTGCCCAAGATCAATCGCGTGTGAAACTTCCCACGCACCCCAGATTTACACGTATCCAGGCCAATCGCGTGTGAATCTTCCCGCAACCCCAGATTTACACGCACCCCACCTGCCCAAGGCCAATCGCGTGTGAAACTTCCCGCGCACCCCCGAAATACACGCACATGTGTTATGTACAAAGGGAGGCTTTCACATAACCAGTAGTTTAAAGGTAAAGAACCTTTTATTTGCAAGTTGATGACATAAGACGACCCCCAGCAGGAGGAGTACAATCTTCCCACTAAGGCCCTGCTTCTTCACTGGCTCTCCTTGGAACCCTGCTACATAAGATGCAGTTCTATGTTCTATAGTATCTAAGTGACAATAGACATAGTGAAGGAAATATTATACACTCATGGTTTAACAGGTAAACATTGGAAACACTGCACATCCTAACACCTCTCCTCCTTAAACATAACAAGTAACTGTGTGGGTGAGGACCCACTAAAATTGAAACCTGTAAAACACATATTGAACAACTGAAATTGAAACCTGTAAAATAAATATTATACACTCGTGGTTTAACAGGTAAAACATTGGATGCGCTGCAAGTCCTGGCACAAATCAAGAGCATAGATATATGACATCTAGTGGTTGATTAGGTAGAGTCACAAGAAAGTCCCTGTCTCCAACTAACTGAAGACAAATTAACATTGAAACGGAAAAGCCACCCTTTCCTTATTCCAAATAGCTCCTCCTTTGACCAACACTGACGAACCCAAGTCTTTCACAACTTGCTTGGGTTCAGAAAACAACGAGGCTCCTTTACGAACTTTGGTGGGGAGCTTGACTTTAATCCAATCACCCTCTTTGACCTTGAGTTCCCTACAACAATTCTTCTGATCATACCTCTCCTTGGATCTAACTCCAGCTTCAAAAATTCTCCTTTTTACACTCTCTAGATCCACATCCACCATTTTTGATTTGCCCATCCAACCTGGACATAAATGAGTATTTGGTTTTCTTCCTCTCAAGATCTCAAATGGACTCACGCCTGTGACACTATGGGTAGTTAGCCTATACTGGAACGTGCGTTCCATCACTGTTCTCACCCAATCTCCTCCAGTAGCCACCGCTATCCTAATAGCCTCCATCAGAGTCCTATTAAATCGTTCCACACACCCATTACTCTGGGGATGATATAAAGAAGTATTCACCTGCTCAATCCCATGATTCTCTAAGAATTCTTTAAACTCTCTGGAAACAAGTTGGGTCCCATTGTCAGACAAACACTTTCTTGGAAACCCTTCTCTCCAAAACAGTTGTTCCAAAAATCTGATTATACTACTACTGGATATGTCCTTGAGTACACATACCTCCGGCCATTTTGATAATAAATCTATGACTACTAATAGGTAGCTATCTCTGCCACCACCAATATTAAATGGACCGAGGAGATCCAACGCAATTTCGTCCCAAGGGACACGCGGGGACTCCCTCACTACCATGGGAACTTTTTGCACTTTCAAGCCTTTGTTTCCCTCAATACATTCCACACAGTCTTTGACTTGTTCCTCTATGTCCTTGTCGATACCAGGCCACCAAAATTCAGACCTCACAAGTCCCTTCGTCCTGGCCAGACCTAAATGCCCAACATGGGCCAACTCCAAGACAGACTTCCTCATACCGACTGGCACAACCATCTGGTGACCCTTGTATAAATAACCATCCTGAATCCATAGCTCCTCCCTCACTTTGGCAAAACCATTCATCTCGCCCCTGTGGCTCTTAATTTTACCTTCTGCAACCAGAGCAAGTACTCCTTGATATACAACATCCTCCGTGCAAGACACATCCCACTCACTTTTCTTTAATGTTTCATGCACCTGGAATATTTCTGCACTCTCCTCTGAACTTGTAAAGTCACTATCGTCAGAAATTTCCCTCTGGACAGATCTAGACAAGGCGTCTGCAACCACATTAACCTCCCCCTTTACGTGGAGCATGGTATACTGTAACCCTTGCAATGCCGTGACCCATTTCATAATGCGTCTTGACACTCCCTCCAAACCACCTTTTGTAAAAATTCCAACCAAGGGTTTATGGTCAGTGCAAATGGTGAAACTCCTCCCCCACAAGAATCTTTTAAATTTCTCGACACCCCAAACGCATGCTAGAGCCTCCTTCTCAATAACTGAATATCTAGATTCTGGGCCCTTCAAAGACCTGGACGCAAAAGCCACAGTCTGTAAACCTGTCTGATCCTCCTGCATCAGAACAGCCCCAACACCATAATCACTGGCATCAACAAAAAGCAATGTGGGTTTACTTTCCTCAAATATTTTCAAAATGGGAGCATTGACAATAGCCTCTTTTATCATCAAAAATTCTTTCTTGCACCGGTCACACCATTTAAAAACGACTCCCTTGCGAGTGAGAAATCTCATATTCCTCGACATTTCTGCTAACCCCTTGACAAATTTGCCGTAAAACTCCACCAGTCCCAAAAATGATAGTATGTCCCCTTTAGACTTAGGCTCCTCCATTCTTTTTATGGCCTCAATAGCCTCCTCCTTGGGTCTAACCCCTTCCCCAGTGATCTCATGACCCAGGTACACCACTTTGTTGGCTTTAAAAGTACATTTTTCCAAGGCAACGGTGAGGCCTGCCTCCTTCAAAATATCCAAAACTCTTTTCAAACGAACATCATGCTCCTTCTCATCGCTCCCACATACAAGAACATCATCCTGATAACACATCACCCCTTTTTCACCCCCAAGTAATTTATGCATAATACTCTGAAACACACTTGCGGCTGAGACCAAACCAAATGGCATGCGAACACACCTGAACAATCCAATCGGGGTGATGAAGGCGGTGAGATCCCTGGAATTAGGGTGCAATTCAACCTGATGGTAGGCCGATTTAAGATCTAGTATGGAGAACACTTTTGACCCAGCTACTCCCACCATCAGATCATCTATTCGGGGAAGGGGAAACCTGTCTGCCACAACCATGCTGTTTAGATGTCTAAGATCTATACAGAGCCTCAAAGACCCATTGCCTTTTCTGACTACAACTATAGGACTGACCCATTCAGATGCTTCTATCTTTTCAATGACACCATCTCTTTCCATTCTCTTGAGTTCTTCCTCTACATCTCCTCTAAGAGCAAGAGGAATAGTTCGCAGTTTTGCAATCTTAGGGACAGCTCCTTTCTTTAGGCGAATTACATGTACAAAGCCCTTGAGACACCCCAATTTCCCAGATAACGTGGTTTGTATCTCTGTGGGCTCTCCTCCCGCAACAGACATTACCTGCTCGGGATGACTTGCCTCAAGCCTTATCTTCAATTCAGCTTGATCACTCCATGACAACAATTCACCCCCTCTGTTGGTAACATACACACAACCTTTGGCCTTCCTGTCCTTAAACTGTAATTCAGCATCAAAGCAACCTATAATATCTATGGGAACATCTCCATAAGCATTTGCTTTAACAATATTTTCCCACAGAGTACAACTATCGAATTTGTTCCTCCACACTTCCGCACTTATCAAGGTGTAGTCAGCACCACTATCCATTAGCATGCGTACGGGTACACCTCGAATTACAACCTCAGCATAAGGTTTCTGCATTTTCACTCTGCCATTGACAGCATTCACTGTAAATACCACTTCTCTGCCATCCTCACAATATGACTCATCTTCATAACTTGCACTTATTTCATGCACTTGATTTGACCCAGCATTAAAATTTCTACAACATCGGGCAATGTGCCCTCTCACACCACACTCATTGCATATGATATGAATAGCAAAGCAATCCTTATCAGAGGCTATATGCGACAAGCTTCCACATCTAAAGCATCTTCTCCCTGGAAAACCTCTGGATTGTCCTGAATCCCTAACCATCTTGAAAGAATTCATGTCTTTGGGAATCCCTCTGCTATCTTTTGCAGGAACCCATTGACGCCATCCTCTGCCAGTTGCCGGTCTGTTCTCTTCGCTCCTTTTAGCATTCTGCGAGGCGCGTCTTGGATTCCACGTACTCTGCCTCTGAACAACCTTTGACACCTTCAGCACTGAACCCTGACTCTCATCCAACTTGGGTTTACCATTGTTCACAGTATCCGATTGAAGAACTTCAATGCACTTATCTGTGTGTTCCACCATTTTCGCTATCTCAATTGCTCGATCCAAAGTGGGGTTCCTCTCTTTCCATAGTTCTTTCCTAATACTGTCATTGGAACATTTAATCATTAGCTGGTCTCTCAAGTGCTCATCCTGACAGTGAGTGAATTTGCATTTCACTGCTAAGCCCCTTAAAGCCGTGACAAAATCCTCGATACTTTCCCCATTCTTCTGCTCTCTCGTGGCAAATTTATATCTTTCCAATATAATGTTCTCCTCCACTCTAAAATGCCTGTCCAGTTTGGCTAATGTCCTTTCATATGGACCAGCATCCAAAATGTCAGAAGGCTCCGGCAATCTCTTTAAGACCTCTTGGCCTGCAGTTCCCAAACAGTGAAATAGCAATGCCTCCTTGCGCTCATTGGAGTAGTTGGCACCAAACACTGCTAAGGCATATTTGCTGAATCCTTCCTTCCAGTCTTCCCATCTAACCCTGGGTTCACCTGGCACTGCCAGAAAAAACACAGGAGCAGGCACATTTGCCATGTCTCAAAGTTGCAGAATAGAATAACAAGCTTGCAATTCTGGTTTAACCAATAGAGCTCCCACCCAATCAGGTAGGTGACACTAATTAAAAGATAGCTGCTTGGTTATGTACTCACCCTGGAGCGCCTCACCAGGGTCATCGGCGGCGACTCCTTTCTCAACCTTGCTCAGTGTGGGGCCAGGGTGTCCAATGGCCGCTCAGAAAACACACAACCCAAAATCCAATTATAAAAGTGCCAAAGCCGTGTCTTTGCCAGCCCAGTCTCCACAAGTTCAACAAAATTGCAGGGGTCCAATTCCAGCTCCCACAGACCACGGAGCCTCCAGGGGTTTTCCTCTGGCGCTAGCAATGTCCCTCCGGTGGATGCCACACACTGGATGTCAGGCCGTCAATAATCCACTGAAAAAGGCCCTCCCTCAGGCAAGTCAGGCTGGCTCCGCTCCACAGCCAGCACACTAGATCTGTAGAAAAGGCGCTGGGGGTCGTCCTCCGGGTCCCAGTCAAAATCCTCGTCGCCAAATGTTATGTACAAAGGGAGGCTTTCACATAACCAGTAGTTTAAAGGTAAAGAACCTTTTATTTGCAAGTTGATGACATAAGACGACCCCCAGCAGGAGGAGTACAATCTTCCCACTAAGGCCCTGCTTCTTCACTGGCTCTCCTTGGAACCCTGCTACATAAGATGCAGTTCTATGTTCTATAGTATCTAAGTGACAATAGACATAGTGAAGTAAATATTATACACTCATGGTTTAACAGGTAAACATTGGAAACACTGCACATCCTAACAACATGCTAGTTCGTGTTTGTCGCGTACCCCTTTGCACGTCATTTGTCCTAGAGGGCCACAGTATGGGACAATCATCAGAGCTGTATATATGTGCTTTTTGTTAGCGCACATTTTGGCGCACATTTTTTTCATGCGCAGGGACGCTACTGCCTGCCTTCGTGTGGCGTAAGTGTTTAGGCCTGTGTGCGTCTTCGCCGGTGTGCTGGTTTGCCCTATTCGATTCCATGAATACGTGTTGTAGGCGAGCGTGTGGGCGTTCGCGCACTTGCCTCCTGTACTTCCCCCGTGACGCCCACATTTTCACGTGTTGTTCCCCATTCCGCGTGTCACACCCCGTGTTACGCCTACTTTTGCTATGTGCAGCGCTCTATGTGCGCTTTCGCTGTGGCCGTAGCGCACGCGTCAGATGCCCTGTGCGCCACCGTGCGCCACGCAGATTTTCAGCGCACATCCCACATTTTACTCACACACGGACTTCCATGAATCGATGTGCGTGGGTTTTGCTGCGATTTTCGCACTTGCACTGCGCTTCGCACGGTTTTGCATGCTTGCGCGGGAATTTTCAGCGCACATTAATTCCATGAATCGGCCTGTAAATGTCCAGATTTCCATGTATTACTAACACTTCAAAGTGCAAACAATATTTATTGCATTATATCCTTGCAAATAGAAGGGCAATTGGAAGCAGTCTATGTGATGGACGGATGTTCTTTGCCCTAAGGAGGAGTCTCTGAGTTTACCTTCTTTCGTCTGTCTACATCTGTGGAAGAACTACCTGGTGTCCTCTCTTCATTTCGGTGACCTTGATGTGCCGGCCCACGAACAGGAAGTGAAGGGCTTAAAAACACTGCATGGCGTGACTTGCACTGAAAGTTCAGTCAGAGGCAGTCAGAGGTGTGGAAAGTGGGGTAAATAAAGCCTACAAATGTCCATGTATGCTTTAAGAAGTAAGACCGCCAAGGCAAATGGAAGAAATGGAGTTTGCCCTGAAAGATTAGACAACATTGGCCCCCACTCTCCCCTGAGCAAAAAACTGTGCCTCATTCAGTCTCATTCATCTATGATCAATGCAAAGGGGACCCCTAAAATCACTACCTTTTTTCATAAGAGGCCCTGTGACATTAGATACAGACAGGTCATTTTGCCAAGCCAGGGATTTCGGGGGAGTGTGTACTCCACCAGCTCCACTGGTCCTGTCCCTCATGATGGGAAGGAAGGAGATATTTGCTTGGGTAAAATTCACAACCAAGCTACTTTTAAAATGACTAATCAAAGTTCACCAAACTCCTTGAGGTACAAGCTGGTGTTATTTAGAGATGCTGCACTCAGCCCAGATCCCAGTTATGGCCCCAGTAAAACATCAGTGGGGAAGAGTGAATAAATCATAATTATAAGCCTGATTTTGCAGGGTGGAGAACTAATTAGGTAGTGACTTTTATATTGAACTCCTTAGACCATCAGTATGAAGACATCAGTCACGATATGAGAGAAACTAAATTTTACTGAAGACCTGTAAACGTTAAACTATCCTTTTTGGAGGGGTTCATAATGGCATACAACAACACTGGAGAATTCTGGGGTGCAAGGAACTTGCTAAAAGCACAGGATACATCACTAGAGTCCACCACATGACAGGACATGCCTGTTAGTAGTGGAGGGGGAATCAATGTAGACCCTTACCCTTTGACCTCAAAGGAGTTATATGAGGTAGTAGAACCAAGAGAAAGCATACAGACATCTGCACATGTGGAGGGGGGTCTGAATACTTACGCACACAATTAGATAGGTAACCACAAGCAAATCAACAACAGGATATGAAATACTCACACAAGGATCCAACTGACCCAAAGAGTTTGAAAATATCCAAGAGCATAAAGTATCCAAACAGCACAAAGAGCTTGAGAATATCAAAGAACATAAAGAACCCAGTTGCAATGAAAAACAAAATATCCCGCAAAATGTTAAGGGCTCTAAAGAAAATCAAATTATGAACCCGGTAAACCATGACAACCTGCTCAGTAGGAATGAAGTACCCAAGAAATCTTGAAAGTGTAAGAAGCAAAGAAAAATCAACTGTCAAAAAATCATCTCAAATGCATCTCAACATGCAGATAGATATTTTCTCCTATTTCTTCAAAAGACCTGTCATGGGCAAATTAACTGAGAGCTGGGAGAGCTCTCTATCCATGAGGTCTTCTCACCCCAGGCGCCCTCGCAAACTGGATCCCTGGGCAGAATGGATGGGTCCGAAAAAACGTGAAGAGTATAATTAGAACATATAAGGACAAATAGTGATCTACTATTAATAGGCCAGAGGATAGGGAGGAATGAAACCCAGAAGAACGGTCTAGTTTGAGGATGCAACAAAGAAAGCAAGGCGTCAAGATGAGGACTGGTCATGGAAGGCGTCCATGCTAAGCAAGGATTTAACTGTGGGGCGATGGGCTAAATACAAGACATAGGATCAGGGAATACACACTTTGTCCTGGAATAGACAAGGTAATAGTCATCTGTTTAGACACAAATTTCTAGATCATAGGCATATAAGAGGCATGGTGTAAAGAGGTTCCATTCATGGATGGTATTTGAACTTACTCCTACCTGCACACCTAGGGCCATGTTGGCGAATACACAGGGGCTTAATCACAGCTTTAGGAAACAATATGGGGGTTTTCTGTAGATACTGGCATATTCCTCACCCAGGAATCCTGGTAGTAGAATCACAGAAAAAAATCTGAAGAATTATTTCTAAAAAATAACCTTTTCATTATAAATATTTACTGGAATCCAAAATATATAAAGATATATATATATATATATATATATATATATATATATATATATATATATATATATTACATGGATGCGGTTCCACGAATCCTCCTTTTGTCCGCTGATAGTACAATTCCCTATGGGCCTCACCCGACTTTTTGTCCACTAAAGAAACAATAAATCAGGCTGGTGTGCGCCGACATTATGTGATAATCCTATGACTGGTGCTATTGACCTGGCTGACTTGCTTTTGCGACACTAATTCATATCTCCCGCCCCTAAGCCTGACATTATGAAAGCATTCATATTCCCCGCCTCACTCTGTGACGTTACAGGGTGCGTCATCAAACGCGCCCAGTCGTCTCCAGTCCTACGCGACTTTACACAGAACCCGGAAGACAACACACATTATGTCACAACACAGCGCGCCACAATTCGGAATATGAAACTGTAATTTAAAAGCAAACAGCAAGATTGTAAATTTTGTAAAGTACATTTATTTGACATCAAATCTTTAGAGAATATTCAGAGATTTGCATTTGTCTTTGTTGTCGATCTGCAAAAGTTCATGTTGAGCCACGCGATGTTCCTTTGCGGTACAGAGCGTGTTAGATTAGCTTAGAACACAGTGCGCCACAATTCGGAATATGAAACTGTGGTTTAAAAGTAAACAGCAGGATTGTACATTTGGTAAAGTACATTTATTTCACATGAAATGTTTAGTGAATATTCAGCGATTTGCAATTGTCTCTGCTGTCGATCAGCAAAAGTTTATTTTGAGCCACGCGCTGTTCCTTTGCGGTAGATAGGGTGTTGGTTTATGATAAAAGCAGTAAATGGTCTCACTGATAATTGGAAGGTTGGTCCAACAACGAGGCATTAGACCACCATAATGGTTGGTATGTTGGTTCTAGCCGCTAGTACTGCGTAAGGGCACATTGGCCCTTGGCGATTGTCCCATAAAATGGTGAGGGTCATGAAGTTGTTTACATGGAGCTTCACCTGGCAGTTGAAAAATCCATCCGCTGGAGTCTGAAAATCGTGACATTGGCAAAATGGGGCTACATACCTGTTTTAAAAAACATAAATTAGTCTCACCAGCCGATCTTTATTAAAAATATTCATTTTATTTATTAGGGCGTGAAACTATTTGCTAGCGAAGATAGTGCAACGGAGTATGTTAATAATAAAATAATAATATTTTCACATTTATATAGCGCTAAGAACCATCAGGTATCTCAGCGCTGCTTATTATTACCCACGGTGTGTGGTGCTCATTTATCGACCATGGAAGGATAAAAGGCTGAGTTTGGCCGTGCCGGGTTTTGAACCTGCATTAGCACGCTGTGCAGGGATGTCAAAGCGAGCGCTCTACTCGCCGTGCCACTTGATTGGCTACAGTGAAGTGGCACAGCGAGTAGAGTGCTTGACCGGCTACAGACCGGTTAAATGATTTCTATTAACCCACCCTGTGTCGTCTGCCTTTTTCAGAGCCCTCTAAATGACAGGGGATCAATTCGGCGGTGATAGTGCGCGGTAGAAAACAATATGTCACATTGAACGAACAAGTACAACTTGACCGGGCTTTAATGCCACGCTATTGTTATTATATTCCGGTATAAAATAATCTAAAGGGTTACTTACATTGCATTTTCCATTGTCCAAGCGTAGTGCAGTTCAAAATACGACTCTGCGTGTGCCAATGATCTTTCTCAAAGTGATATAATATACAAAAGTGGTTTTGTTTCAGAAATTTCATCTTTATCGTGTGTTACGTTTTTGCTACACTTCTTCAAAAGAAGTCTTTCACCACAATCTCTGTCTGTCAAGGTAAAAAAAAATAGAACCTTATACTGGGAGTCGTGGGCCTCTCTGGGCCGCGAGAAAAAAATGGAAGCAGCTGACCTTCACTGTGAACGAGCATAAATGCTTACTTTGCAACATTCTGTGTAAAGCCATCTGTGAGAACTTGCTGTTTACACTATATCTTTGTATATTGTTTGCGTGCTAATAAAAAAAGTTTATTTAAGGGACGCTATGGTTCCAAGTAGTGTTGAATAATGAAATGATAATTGTCCTGAAAGGTTCGAAAATGAACAAAATGGGGGTGTTCTGAGGACGTTCTTCGTATTGTGTGACTGCTTAGCTGTATGCAATGAGGGAATGGCACAGAAAGTAAAGTGGAAATGGTAGAAGGGGTGTCGAAGAGTTACGCGGTCCGTGGACACCGCGGCTGTCCGTGGACAGGGCGTGCTACATCCGTGGTTTTCCAGCAAATCCAACATGGAAAGAAGACTGTACGGATTAGCCAATCAGATGTCGAGGTTGTGGATTTGTGTTGAAAGAGACTGTGTGTAGTGAAGATGGCAGAATTAGAGAAAGTCAGGGTGTTGGTGCTTGGAGATATGTTTGTGCATGGTTTACAACGGTACGCTTGATGCAGGCATGTTGAAAAGAACTTTGATGTGAAAGGAATGGAGGTGGTGTGGAGCACTGTGCCTGATTGCAATGTACAGGGAATTGTACAAGTTTGTGAGGATATGGCCACAATGAACCGTCCGCATGTGGTAGTTTTGCACTATGGTGCTTTCCATTTGGGCAACGTCAGTGCCCCTACTTTGTTGGCTGATTTGGAACACTTGGTTCAAGCCATAATGAAGATCCTTCCAAATGCGAAAGTAATTTTTTTTTTATTACTACCTAGGCCAATATGGGACAATAGTTCCGTTTTTTGTCCTCAGCAAAACATTGCTAGGTGTGTCATCAACCGAGGCCTTCATGCTTAGAGCTGGTATGTTCTTTTGTAATAATGAGAATATTGATGCCAGTAATACTGTTAATTTTAAAGAAGATGGCATCTCTTTATCTTTTATGGGAAATGCCTTTCTATTTTGGAATGTAAGGGTTGCTTTGGAGAAGGTCATGTGAAGATTTTAGGAGTAAAGTAAGAAAAAAAACCAAGAAAAACACCACAAAATAACAGGTGTCTGTCAAGCATCTGTAAAAAAAACAAAAAACGTCTCTTTTCAGAGCCAACTTCAAAGGGGAAATGGGGCACACTATTTAAATTTACATTCACCACGCTCGATATGTCAGCGGACATGGCGGTAGTCCACGGACATCAAAATCACTACATGGGGGATCAGTATGTTCTATGTTACATGTATATGAAGTCAGGGATATTATGGTTGAGTTGTGCTACTAAAAACCTATGAAATTCAGTGAAAAAACTTTGTTAAAGGGACGTTATGGTTAAGTTGCGCTACGAAAAACCTATGAAATTCAGTGAAAGAACTTTGTTAAAGGGACGTTATGGTTAAGTTGCGCTACTAAAAACTTATGAAATTCAGTGAAAAAAACATTGTTAAAGGGACGTTATGGTTCAAAGTAAAACCGAAAAACCCCTGAAATTCACCAGTTATGGTAAGATAACCAACCATAACTCGCGCCACCACCATGCACTGCTAACACTAACACCCAGGACATCAAAGATGACATCACAAATGTCATTGATGACATCACTGATGACATCACATGGCTGGCTCTCCCTTTTTTTCCTTTACTGAACAGACATAGTAGCTTCTCTGTTTAATTACCATTTCTCGGATGAGGACCTGTGGTGCAATATGTTTATGAATATGTTTTCAGAAACTCAAACTGCAATAGAGTTTACAAACACAAACATCTAACTATTTTGTAAAACAAAATAACCCAGGAAATCAAGCCTGCTAATTCACCATGCCATCGTATATTACAAAAGAGTTGTATTGGACACCTGATTTAAAGGGTACTGTAATGTTTTGCTATCTACCTTTGCAGTTTAGTGCACGTGAGCGTTGGACTTTTTTCATGAGTCACAAGTAATTGCACAATCGTAAACCATATTTCTACAACTAGTGTATTATCATTAAACTGTCCCTGTCCTTTATTTCGTCTAAAAAGCAGCACCTGTCAACAAAACAATATTTCTTTCTGCAAGGATTGGGACCTTGACGTATAAAGCTATGGGTCTTCTTATGGTTGCTTTAATTCAATTTGCCAATTACAGTACGCAGAACACACAACTAAAGACATCCATTAGGAGGCCTCTACGCATATCATCTGTAATCTTCACAGAAATATTCACAGTACCACAAGAGTGTAAACTTTAAGTTCTTGAAGAAAATCAAGAATATGCTAGCCGAAATAAACAGATAAGGTAAAGACCCAACCACCCATTAACCATATTATGCCATGTTCTTTTATGTATTAGGTTGATACACTGCAAAATGAGCTGGTTGTTTTTGTGACATTTAAACATCTTTCAGATGCGTTGGATCCTGCATGGACACTTGCTCGAGTGACATGAGTGACAGATGGCGGGAATTGTATAATGCATGGAACCCGGCATGCCAAAGGTAAGTGTATTTGGGAAGTGTCTGCTATTTCCTAGAGCCGGGTGAATTATTGTCCAGTGGGAGTTATACTATTATGACTTTTCTGATGATGAGATCGGAGCCTGTAACTGAAAAATGTATGAACCTAGAACTTGATCTTCACTGCAACTGATTACAACTTGGTCTCTACAGCTGCTACTTTATTAGAATACAACATTAGGCTGGCATTCAAACCGACACATGCATAGCACAATAGATCTTATGACAGTGTGCCCATCACAGCATGAAATCAGGGATGCACAATCAGACAGCAGATCATCTAAGATGTGGTCCTCACTTCAGCACCGCATGGCCCTTTTAATGTGCTGGCACTCAGGGAAGAGGCAGAGCATATAGTGATTCTGCCTGAATATCTTACCCACTAGGGAAGTAATACACAGAAGATCGAGGCTAGGTGTTTCGGATAAATGCAGATTATGTTCAAACCCAGGCTCAATAGAATATTCGAAACATCTGACCTTAGAAGGTAAGGGTCTAACAAAAGAGAGTGACGGTTGTTTTGGGAACATTTTGAGAAACATTGTAAACAAGGAAACGGAAGTATGGTGGTGGGGAGATAATACACATTAACCTGGCTTTGGTAAGACTGTTAATAGCAATTTTCCAAAAAATTGATGAACTACATGAGACCAGAACGGTGGAAGAGAACGGAATGGGTTCAGCCTGAATCAAGTGAATTATGACCTCTGTAATAACTATAAGGCACTAGTAGATTGACTCAAATTGAATGCAGTGAATAGCGGAATTGTTAATTTTATTGAATGTGAAAAAAAACTGTGTTGTAAAGGCTTAAGGTTTTCAATTTTGCGTGAGTGTATTATCAGCTAGGAAATCTTTCCTAGCCCTTTTCCGACATTCTCTATATCCTTGTGTCAAGGGTTTATTGTTATGCTTCATTAACCATTACCTTTGAATTATTTACTACTGTTGAATCGATTTGTAGTACCCACCCACCCCTCTTTTCAGAGAATGGATGCTATCACAAATGCGATGATGCGCGGTAGCCTAGGCATACCAAGGGTATGTGTGTTCTGGGACTTTCAGTTAGTTCTGAGAGCCTGGTGAATAGATGCTGGGTGTGTGCTCCTAGCACTATTACCCCATCCTTATGATGATACCTGACTGCAATCTGTAACTGCAGAACCTGTCAATAAACATTCAACTTGATCTCCATGGCAACCTTTTCCATCTATTTGAATACTACATCTTTGCTATCAAACATCTTATCCAAATCATCCTACCACTTTATCTTCTAGTTGTATTCAGTACTTCGTTGCAAACCATTATGCAGAAATATGTGAGTTTGTCTAGGAATTATTGCATGCCAACTGCATGTGGGTATAACTTTAAGAAATGGTTCATTGGGAAAAGGTGCATGCATAATAATCAGTGGTCTTTTCCCCCCTCAAGAGTGAAATATATAGTTTATGCCCCTGGTTGTGGAGATCGTTATGCCTCCTTGATTTGGTATAAAAGGGTGACTTTTATTTCTTTGCATTCCTCAGTAGGAGTGGAAGACAGAAAAACAGATCTGTCCTGAGAGGACACGGGGCTGCACTCTCAGCCTATCAGGAGGGCTACCAACCTTATCTCACATTATGTATTTGTCGGTTGTGCTCTTTTGTTGAAGACTGTAGTGGAACTTTATGCGGACCATGTGCCTTCAAATAAAGAGAACTGTATACTGTTGTACAGTGTTCTTAAATGTATACATGGATATACATAAACTTCTATATCATATGTTTACTTTTCTTAGGGACAGTACCACGTATTTACATGTATCATTACAAAAAGTAATTGCTTCCATCAATTCATGAAATCAGATTATTTTATCACATATGCATAATGGGATGCAGGAAAGTGTGAAGAGCTCTCAGGTTGTCACATAGAAAATGTCCAACCTGTTCTGTCCTTTAGGCTCACTTCCATTGTGGTACCTGTGGGCCTATATTTATAGTGGGGAATAACAACTACGGGAAAACAGAATTAAAAGAGCCAACAAGTATGGCTCTTATTGAACACATTTTTATTTTAGTTTTTTATGCATGCATAGGATTTATTTATTATTGACCTAGCTAGAGACAACAGAGTGTTGCAGCGAACAATTAGGAGATCTAAGAAAAGAGAGATCAGGGGGGTGGAAAGAGGGGCAAACTGAGGATAATTGCTATCAGGGAACACGGAACACGAAGGCAAATAGATGCACCGTGAAGAGCTCAGTTTTCAGTTTCTTTCCTGACATGATGGGGAGATGAGGCATTCTGGGGTCTGTGGTCAGTGCCAGTCCATCCTACTGTGTCCCATTCTGTTTCTTATCCTGTTCCATTTATTATGCCCATTCTATCACATTTACTCATTCTAGGTGTTAGGGAGAATTCTCTGTTTAGGCTGAATTTCCTAACCTAGTGAGTCCCCCAGCAGCTTTGCTGGATTTCTGGAGTTTGTTTTTTCCATCCTGCCAAGAGTGTGACCCTTTTCCTCTCACTCTTGAACATGTATGTGTGTAATTCCTTTGAGCTGTCAATGTGTTCGATGGGCTATGGGGTCTTTTACTCCATAGGGTCTCATAAGTTTTTCTATGTGTGTCACTCTGCACCCTACGTGTCGTGACACGGGGGCGCCCTAGCAGGTCCCCCCACCATAGACTCCATACCCGGGGACTGACTACTGTCTCCCCGGGCATGTAAAGTCACCATTGGCTTTACTAGACCTAAATTTGCTAACAGAACTAGTACCAACCATCTTATTGTGGACGTGCTAGTAGGGGTAATACGATTACTCCTGGATCTGTTACTCGAGGGGGCACTGTCCCGTCCCTCCTCGTCGAGTTTTGGCTGGTGGCAGTGGAAACTACTTGTTATGTTCGGCCCCGAGCATAACCCTATGGGATCCGTCCCATTGTTGAAGATTGATACTGTTTTTCGTTACTCCAACGTACCACCGATCTACTTATCTTAAATAGGTTTATCGAGTGGTATTTTCTGCCAGAACTCGGGTTGTAAAATGGCGTCTGTGTTTTTCTCTGTGACTCCTAAACCAAAGGTTGAGCCCTTTGTTCCACTTTTGGCGGGCCTCTGGACAGAGACCCTCGAAGGTGGCGCCATTCTGTCTGGGTTACCTCAGGGGTGTGGGAGGGGGTTTAGACACCCTGGACCGAGTTGCCTTGCCAACTCAGGTCGCACTCTGAAGTGATTGGCCCAGGTGGTGAGCCTTCCCGCTCACCACTTAGCATGTGTTGATTGACAAGCTAGGCTGAATGAATGGGGGACGTCTGCATAAAAGCAGGGCTTTGGGACTGGATCTTCAGGAAGTCGCCACTGGACCTAAAGAATCCGACGAGGGTAACGCTGAGTCGACCTGCACGACAACACCTCCGGTGGAGCCCTGCGGAATCGTCTCACAATCTCCCGACGACAGAAGAGATCTCCCTGCCGGAGAGTCTCTTTCCCTGGCTGGTGGGAACAACCAGTCTTCTTCTTCTTTGTGCTTTTTGGTCACCCAGGACGCAGTGGTCGAATTGCCTGTGCAGAGCACCCGGCAACCGGATAGCCACTACTCCTGCACCGTGATCGAAAGGTGGTGCCTTGTGACAGAGCACTCCGCGGCTGGTTTCTTCCCTGGTGGTGCACCGGACATCTTCTCTTCGACGACGAGAGCATCTCTTCTCTTGGCCAAGACCCGTCGTGCATCCACCACCAGGAACAACTGCCCCCGTCGGAGCTGTCTTCCACAACAAGGTACCGTAACCGCCTGGCTTCCCTTTTCGATCGGTTCGGGTGAGGTATCTGATTCCTCTCCGTTCCGTTGGGTTGCCTCCAAGCTTTATTCACTCTTTGTTCTGAACTGGTTCAACCTGTCGCTAACCAATTTGCTAAACAAGACTTGAATGCATCATCCGTAGAGACTTTCCAGGACATCGTGCCTTGCCTCTCACCGAGTGGGCCTGGCCGCCGAACTGTATGATCTAGTGTGATTAATGCTTTCCTGCCTTGCATTTTTACCCGCTTCAGTAGGAACCGTGTTGACTTCATTACCTGCCTTTCTCTTCTCTCCCTTCCTCACTAAATATTCGAGTGTCATCTGGGTTGAGGTATACACCTCTGTCTGAAAATAAGTGGTGCCGTAGAACCTAGAGTTGTCGATATTGTGTTTCGGGGGATTGAGCTTTATTCCATTCTGCAGAGTAATTGTATTTTGAGTTGTTTGCCGTGATTCGCTTTAGTATTTTTCGTAGACGTGCTGTTATCAATAAATAACTTACTATCTTTATACTAAAGCCTGGTTGCGTGTTTACTCGTTTTGCTTCGAAGAATTACCCTATCTTGTATACTCCCTATACTGACCAACTTTTCTTGAGAGAAGTCTGACTGCTCAGCCACAGCTACCAATTGAATCTGTGTGGTACAGACTGCTACCAAGTGGGTTCATCGCAGCACCTGTAGTCCTAAATCTTTTGCAGTGGTCCCAGAGGGAACTGCACAGGCTTCCGCCTAACACTAGGGGCAAACTCTCAATCCATAGGTACATTTCTCCATAAACTGTGTGTAGCATCTATCACCTGCTTTTATATTCAGATGTTCTGCTCCAATCCATGTTCGGGTGATGCCACTTCTATTGCTTGGGATAGGGAAATATTTCCTTATTGAGTCATAACAGATTTGACATCAACCCCAACTCAGAGATCCCAGGGCAACTGGAGTTCCCCTATTTTCCTCACAATGTTAGTCCAAAAGCCCTTAATCATCTCACTGTCAAATTATTTAAAGAAGGTCCATCAATGTTGCCCACTATGAGATCATAACATAAGATTCTGCTTTCCATCTGTTGTATTTCATGACACGAGAAATAGACGTATTGTGCATGTTTAAAATGGATCGGAACTTCCTTTCTAGGATTGAGGGCAACCATTGCATTGACCTCCAGATTCTCCCCCAATGATTGTCTTCCAAAGAACCCACTGAACCTATGTTCTAACAAGCTATGGTCCATTAGAATACCCAATGCCCCATAGATTCAAGGAGCTGTGGGTCACTTCCCATTGAGCCATCCGGTGTAACTGTAGGTGTTGACACTGCGGGCAGCTTTGGGGTGATAGTTTTTCCTACCTCTGCACAGCAGTGCTTATGGGCTCAAAGGGCACACACGCTCCTCACCTTGCCTTCCTTCCATTGATGTGCTTCCAGGCAAGACCTCTTGCACTTGCTCTCATGAGCTCCAGGGGCTCCCTGGCTTGAAGGCACTCAAGAATTGGAAGACACATCATGGCTGTAACTGGATGGTATGGGGAGCTGGGCATGTGCGCTATGGATGTGCTTCTTTTTTCCTTGCATGTGGTGAGTTCCCTTTAGAAACTGCTCACCTTAAGGAACATCAAAGTTTACCTCATCACCAAATGATGTGAAGAAACTCTGTAGTAAGGACAAACCTGGAGGAAATCAAGTTATATCATCAGGCTCAATCACCCGGGTGAGCATCCACACCATGATCAACAGGAACACATGAGACCCTCACAGTGGTCATAGGCCTACGGTTCCATGACCAAACCATTCATGACATCATTCTCTTATTGTCACTCAGGTTTGAATTCACTCAAAATGCCATACTCCAACAACAATGCACCATTTACTGGTCTCTACATGATTGCTAGGCAGATATTAATATGACCCTCGTAGTATGTATGCAAACCTTTCAGAGAAGAACGGTTGAATGAAATTAGTCGACTATTGTCAAATGAGAGATTGATTTTTAAATACAGAGGGAAAAGGGGATATTTGAGCATATTCCAGACCTTTGTAAGTAGTTAATTGATAATTAACAAAATATATCTTTTTTGTTTTGGCAACTGGAGTATCACAATAATATTTTACACATACATTCATATTCAGTCTTGTCTTTTTCACCTTTAACTCCATCTTCTTCAAACTACTTTAGCGAAGTTGAACCTACAAAGTGTGCATAATCGTGTCACTGTGCTAAAGTGTTGAGATGAATTTAGAAAGTGTGCCTACTAACATCACTGCACTAAAGTTGAATTCAGAAAGTATGCCTAATAGCGTCACTGTACTAAAGTTGAATTTAGAAAGTGTGCTTAATAGCGTCACTGTGTTAAAGTGCTGAGTTGAATTTAGAAAGTGTTGCCAACATCATTGAGTGTTCCTAATAACATCAAAATTGAACCTACAAAGTGTGCCTAATGGTGTCACTGTGCTAAAGTAGAACTTAGTAAGTGTGCCTTATAGTGTCATCCCTAGTGGATGTAGTCGATGGAAAAGATGGAAAAAGAAGGGAAAGGATGGAAAGAATGGAGTGGATGGAATGGATTCATCTCTATATTTTGTATTTATGTTATGTATATGCTATGTAACTGTATCCCCATGTTATTTGTATCATATGTTGACCCTGTCCATCCTGTCAATTTATATACATATGCTGCTATGTACACCCCCTGTCCTGTTCTCATGCTTGGTCACAAGCGCCTTACTGATAACCACCATATCACACTACTACGCTTACTCTCTCCTACATACCATCATTCAACTAGAACACAGCTATGAAATGAGACATTCGGCCCAGCTGTTCTGATACTAACATGACCCCACAAACACCTCATCGTCCTAATAAAACCCAGATAGCTGAGCACATTCCGGCTAGCTTAGGCGTCTCCTCAGGCCTAACTCAGCCAGAACTAAGTCTGGGTGTCCACCCTCCAGACTGAACACATCCAACTGATTCCTCAGCACCACACCTACCGCTAAGAAGCAGCTATCATTCAACAACCAGACCAGATGCACACATATCTGGTGCGCCCATGCACCACACGGCACTCTCTCCCTCTACTGACTTGATCTGCGGTTCCAAAGGGCGTTCAACCTACCAGCGCTTTGAGGTCATACCAATGACACATAAGGCGCTATATAAATGGCAAGTAACATAATAGAACATGTTGTTCACAATTTAATTTTTGTTTTCATTTTCCTTTGCAAATGAATCTTTATGTATGTCACAGAAGACATATCAAGATGTTGCAGAAAGTAGATGACTGTGAAGTTCATGAGAAACCAGGACTTCTGGGTACCTCTCTAGCTTGTCTTGATAAAAGCAGATATAAGAATCAGTTTCATCATATAGGGATTATGGCTACAGATCACAGCAAAATGAGATATCTTCTTGTTAAATTGTTTAAGTGCAAAACAACATGTAGGCCCCTTGCACTTTTAACTACAACAATGATGACTGGAACACTTGAAAGTTTACTTTCTACAATGTGAATGATTAATATGACACATTTAAAATAATATGTATATGTGCATGAAACACTTACAGGAAGTGGAAATGATGATCCTATGCTTTCAAAGGATCTCATTTTTCAAACATTGAAAAGAGGTATTGCAATGTTTGAGTTGTCTTCAAATGAAAGACCTGACATTGTTCTTGTGTCTTGTCAACACACTTTCTAGAAAGCACAAGTACAACTGATGTACATTGGGGAGAAGTTAAAGATAGTGTACACAATATTTGGAAAGACCTCTATCTGTATTTGTTTGTAGAAAAGCGATTTGACACAAGTGAGGCACTATATGTTTGTAGACACTGCACTGGGCATTACAACAAAATGCATTCCTTCTAGAAGTGTCTTGAATGAAATGGTAGTGCTGTATATCGCTGTTGTGCTTCAGAAATGTAACATGTTGGAAGTTATTGCATTACACACTGTTCATCCTTTACAAGTTATTGCTAGACTGCAAACACAGATGGCAAAACTGCCTGAGAATTCATATGTGCAAGGTGTGTGACCCAAGGTTTTGTATTTGCCTCTGAATTTGAAAGAAAATGTCAACACTTTTGGAATGAAACGTGTCATTGCAGAAACTTTGTTTTAATAAATGTTGTGGGCACAAAAGATAAACAAGTGTGGCAACAGCTTATAGATATTAGAGAGGTGAAAGAAGCTTTCAAGTTTCTACTGAAGCATGATGATTTGTACAAAGGCAGTCTGACTGTACCGGTTTTGTCCATGCTTGTTGTTGTATCAACAAGCAAGAGCAGTAAAGGTCAGTTCCGCCGTTTAACTGATGCAGAAGGCAATATTTTGTATGAACATTACACTATTCATCATCTACACACACGTTAAGTCATGGGCAACTGTTTAGTATTATATCCGATGAAAGCAATAAAAGGTGCACCAATAAGTGTCTCGGAAAAGACTTTGGAAGCTTGTTGGGGGCATATTGGATGATCCGAAGGTTCCAATTTATTCAGAATATCATTGTACACAAATGTATTCTGATAATTCCCGATTCCGCGCCAATGTTGACTATATTATTAGTGTATGATAGTGAATTTATGACATTATGTTATGCTGTTGCACATACACTGAAAAGAGTACCAGGCATGAGGGGCTCCACATATACGTACGCAGTTGTGGTTTAAAGATGCTCCTCAGTTTAGTAAAGAAATTGATGGCTGTGTGATAGAGTTTACACAAAAATATGTTACTTGTTCGATCCCTGCTCAGAATTTTGATGCTGTTTTATGGAACAAGGTGGAAGGTGGAAAATATACAAGTAAAGACTAGTACTACACTCAGTGCAGATTTGACTTCCCTATGCCTGTTACACCAGTATAATGTCCTCTGTTCGACACCATGTTACTGGTATGTCCACCAGGAATGTTAGGCATAATTACATGCAGTACCCTTTGGGAACACTACACACAATTAAGACTACAGGTGTAAGCAGAATCTCACCTTTGGTACACACCTGTACTACACAGTTATGTGGTAGCAGTGGCTGAGCAGCTAGACTTATCTCAAGAGTGATGTGAGCAGTACAAGTTGTTACACAAAGGACTGGCAATCACAGTAGTTCAAACAAACACGTACTGAAGGTTTCTTGGTAAAGTAATATACATTTATTTATACATTTAGTTAGAAAACATTCCACTAGTAAGAAGCAACGCAATATCACACTATGACACACTACAGTACAGAACAATGATCTAAAGACACTATAGACACTGCATTCGCTATAAGAAACAGGCCCATGTCCAAGTCTGCATCTCTGGGCCCACCAACAATATGTCTGAACATTCCAAAATCTGAAAGTAACTTGCCAACCCTACTGCAGTTTCAGGTAGATGGACAAAGCATCTGATCATGGTCCACACCTCGGGGCACTCTTGGGGGCACATTGGGCAGGTCCCATCTTAAACTGGGTTACTTATTCTAATCACACTGCTGTGAAGAGATCATAGAGCGTGCACTGTATTAGTAAACTGCATTTAATTCAAATTAAAGTGATTCTGCCATTCTTACATTGAGATTGATGGACTATAATTTTGAATATTTTGTGAACATCATATAAGCATTCAGTAAAAAACTGTAACTTTTCTAAAGGGCAGAGTGTGAGCGTATTATGAGCTAGGATATCATTCATCTCTACCTCCCCTCTTCCTTCCCAGGCCCTCTGCATGGCGTTGGCCACCCACTTCACAAATTAAACTCAGGACATCACTCTCCTCTAGCCCCCTCCCTCCTCCACCTTTACTTAGGTCTCCCTTGCCCCCTCTCTCTCCATCCCACCTTTTCTTCTTCTCAGCCATGACACCTGATGAGGTCACCAAGACTGTTTGCTCTATGAAAACCTTCTCTAAACAGGTGCGTCCATGTTCTTCCAGAACTTTCTAGGACAACATTGCTGCCCTCGCTCAATCTCTGGCTGAGTTCTGCAAGCACTCTTTTGCCACCGGCTCATTCCCATCACCCCTCAAGCACTTTCTTGTGCACCCCGACCTAAAAAAGCTGTATGCAGACCCTTTCCTGCTTGGCTATATATTGGTCCATCTCTGCCACCCCCTCCTTGGGTAGATGTTTGGAGAAGCTGGCCATTCCCCAACTAATCCACCACACTGAGTCTGTTGGCTGTCTCCACGACCATCAGTCTGGCATCAGAGCAGCCAGAGGCATGTAAACTGCTTTCCTGAACACCCGTGATTACTTGCTCTCTAACCTTGATTCCAACTCTCCCTCTGTCCTCATCCTCCTTGACCTGTCCTCTGCCTTTTGCATTGTCAATCAAAACACACTCTTAAACTGACTCTGAGAAACTCTGCGCATCACAGACCTGGCACTGGCCTGATTGACCTCCTTCCTGTCGAATCGGACCTCCCATGTCCAACTGGGCCCTTTTCTCTCCTCTATGTCAATCTGTCCCTGCAGCATCCCTCAGGGCTCTACCTTCTCATTGTGGCTCTTCACCATTTACCTTGCCCCTATTGCTCACTTGATCTCTACCTTCTCTCCTCATTTTCAGTGCAATGCAGATGACACTCAGCTCTCCTTCAAGCTTCCCTCCTCTACCTCCTCTCCTTCTCTCATTCCCGATTGTCTGAATGCTAATGCATGGTGTGCTGCTAGTGATCTCTGTCTCAACACCATTAAGACTGAGATGCTTCTTATCGGTACCCCCCTCTATCCTTCCACCCTACTCTCTGGGTGCCCTCCTTGGGCCCCCTACCCGCTCCCTCCTGTCTGTGAGCCAAAAAACCTGGTTATCATCTTCGACCCCTCTCTCTCATTCTCATCTCATATTGCTGACCTTGTGAAGATGGCTCATTTGACCTCCTCAAAGGCATTTTCCCTTTCCTCAACTTCCACCAGAAACTCAATGTCTCTAGAGCTCTGGTTCGCTCCAGGCTGGACTACTGTAACAGCCTCTTCCTCAATCTGCCTCTTTCGTCCCTCTGCCCTCTCCAACTAATCCAGAATAGAACTTTGAGACTTATCCTTGGCCTAAAGCCCAGGAACCATATCTCTCTGCCTTAAAATCTCTCCATTGGCTCCCATTTGCTGCAAGGATCACATTCAAGAACCCCTGCATCATCCACAAGGCTTTCTGGGGCCTGGTACCACGCTATATACAACTTTCTCTCCCTAAATACCTCCCTGCTAGAGCCATGCGCTCCTCTAGCTCAAACTCTCTGCAGGTCCAATGTTTCTCCAAGCAGAGAGTGGGTGGCAAATTTCTTTCTTTGGCAGGAGTTTCCCTCTGAAATGGACTCCTTTCCCCGCTAAGACTTGAGCCGGTTTGCCTCATGTTCTGGAAGCTTCTAAAGACCTTTCCCTTCTCCTCCTCCTTCCATCTCCCCTCCCTTGCTGATTCTCCTGTGCTGCTGCAACTGGCCTCCTGGACCCTTCTGAGTCATACAGGGCCAGGCCTCCCTCAACCAGTCTGCCTCAGGACCCCCACCCCTTACTAGAACTTGCCCCTAGGCACCCACCCTGACCAGACTACTGTGTCTGGTCCTCCCCACCTACCTCCTTGAACCAACTCTCCCTCATCCTGTCCTCACCACACTGCTCTAACATGAGTCTGGCCCTCCCCCTGCTTGCACTTACCTTCATTAATTTCTCCAGTGCGATCCTCCCCCTTTACCTTCCTGCTTGCCGTTACCCTCTGTACTTCCTGCTTGCTGCACTATGCATGATCCGAATGTCACAAGACATAGTATTTACTTATATATGTATGTATTTATTGGTCACTTATTAGGTGCTTTTAAAATTAGCAAAACTGTTTCAGAGGGCCCACAGGGCAGACAGGGTGGGGAAAGGGGAAGGTAGAAATGAATTACAACAGGATAAATAATTGCATTAATAGTGCAAACATGTAATGAGAATAAAGGGAAGGGGAGACAAACCTACTATGGCTTGTGAGTGTTCAGAACATGCAAGTGCAGAGGGGGGGGGAGAGGGATAAGGTGCTCTGATGCCCATGGTGAAGTGCTCAGTTTAAGTGCTAAGAGGAGAAGAATGTAAGTGCAACCACCCATAGGTAGGGTGAGTTCAAGTAAGTGCAGTAGGAAGACAGCAGCTGGGATGAAAGATGTGTGGGTTCAAGGCCCCGAGGACACATAACAGCCCTGCATATCAGTCATACTGCTGTAAGATTAGCAGGGAAGAGAGGAGGAGAAGGAAGAGGTAAAGAACAAGGTCTCAAGGCTTTTTCAGAACTAAAGGAGGTCTTGCTCAAGACGTAGAGGTAGAGGGAGCTGTTCCACAGCAGGTAGCCATCCGAGGAATGTGATCAGCCACCAGCTCTCTGTTTAGCAAAGCCCATAACACGCAGGGAATTGGTGCCAGAGGAACAAAGGAGTCTGGACGGAGAGTATTTGGTCAGGAAGCATTGAAGATAAGTGGTCCCCAGCCCCAGATAGCCTTGCATTTGAGACAGGGGGATTTGAATTTAATTTGTGCTGAACCTGGAAGCCAGTGAAGGCTTTGTAGGGCAGGAAAGATGTGTTCCCTGGGCTTGAGGCCAAGGATAAGTCTTGCTGCCCTGTTCTGTTTTAGCTGAAGGGGTTGCAGGGTGGAGGAAGGGAGATTAAGGAAGAGGCTATTGCAGTAGTCTAGCCTGGAGAGAACCTGAGCATGGGTAACATTAAGTCTCTGGGGGAAAGTGAGGAAGCATAGAGTCCCTTTGAGAAGGAAGAACTGAAAGTGGGACTTCTTAACAATATCCTGAATATGAGGGATGAAGGAAAGGGAGAGGTTGAAGATGACTCTGAGATTCCTAGCCACAGAGGAGAGGTGTGGGGGCTATAGAGGAAGGCCAGAGTGCAGGGAAGAAGTATGGTGTTGGGTACCCAATAGGGAGAATCTCAGTTTTGCTAGCATTGAGGCAGAGGTTATTGGGAGTGCACCAAGCCTGGGTGGCAGAGAGGCAGTCAGGGATAAGGGAGGGTGCAAGGGAGTCAGTGGGAAATCTGAAGAAACATAGTGTATCATCAGCGTAGCACTGGAAGTTTGGGGGAAAAGGAGGAACTGAGTTGTGCCAGAGGGGAAAGGTATATGTTAAAGTGCCAAGGCGAAAGAATGGAGCCCTGGGGGATGCCACAGGAGGAGTAGGAAGTAGGGGAGGAGAAGGGGCCTAGAATGGTTTTGGATCAAGCAGGTCAGTTAGGAAGGAGGTACGCCAGTTCAGTGCCAAGATGCCAACTGTGTCATGGAGCCTTTTTTATGAGGATGGAATGACTCACTGTGTCAAATGCAGAAGAGAGATCAAGAAGGATGAGGAGAGCGTGGGAGTTGGAGTCAAGAGTTGAAAACAGTTCTTCACGGGTGTTCAGAAGAGCAGTTTCCGTGCCTCTGGATGCTCGGAATCCAGACTGGTGGTCATGAAGGCCGCCCAACAAGTTCAGTATGAGAGTTGAGTTGGGGGAGGGCCAGCTTCTCAAACAGTTTTCCCAGGAAGGGGGTGATGGAAATGAGGTGGTAGTTGACTGGGAAGGAAGGATCTTCCGTGTTTTTTTTAAAGAGGGGGTGCACAAGGGAATGCTTGAGGGAAGATGGAAAAGAATGAGTAGCAAAGGAGTGGTTGCAGAGATCAGCCAAAGCAAGGGGGAGTTAGGCGTTATTTTCCTTGATGGTTCTGGAGGATCAAGGAGCAACCTATTTGGACGAGACGTTCATGGAGTTGACAGCTGTGGTGACAGCTGTGGTGACTTCTTCAAGGGAGACAGGAGTGAAGGAGGGGACAGAGGAAGGAGGAGGGTGAATGATAGGGGTGCAGAGGAGGGAGGCTTGGGAGAGTATGTAACAAGGCTGTTGAGTATGCCCTGGCTTTTGGAAATGAAGTGAGAGGCTAGTGCATTGCAGAGGGCCTGGAAGGAGTAGGGGCAGAATATGCTGTGGATGGGTTGGCATATTCCCTGCAGATTTTGAAGAGTTCAGCCGTGTTGTAGGATGCATTGGACATGTTTCAGGTTTCAGGGGGATCCTCATGACTGGGGCAAGGATGTCAATGGTGTTGGTGATGGACACATATAGGTTAGTGAGGACAGAATCAGCGGACATGTCTGTGTTGGTGGGGAAGGGGAATGAGGGAAGAGCTTTGTGAGGGGTTGTCACAGGGCCATATGGACCCTTGTGGGAGGAGAGGAGAGAGTGGTCAGACCAGGAGACGGGTATCCAGGGGAGAAGAGAGAGTGAGATTGGAGTGGATGATGACATCTAGTGTTTGTCCAGCAGAATGGGTAGGGCCAGAGGCAAGAATGGAGAGGGATAGGGAGGACTAGAGATCAGTGAAGAGGGTGGCTGCTGTGCAAGGGGAGTCTAGGCGGATGTTGAAGTCACCCAGTAGTAGCAAGTTGGAGGTGGTAGAGAGTAGGGAGGGACAGAAGTCCGTCCACTCAGATAGGAAAAGAGAAGAAGTGCCAGGGGCTGATAGAAGGAGAGATGACCAATTTGCACACTAGGCTCTCAAAGGACGAATAGGGCTGAGTGGGTAGGATGGTAGAAGGAATCCATTCAGGGAAGATTAAGGCAACTTCACTGCCAGCAAGGTGGGGTCGAGGTTTAGAGGTGATCTTGGGAAGAGTGAGTGAAAGGAAGTAACTGAGTTGGCGTTGAACCAAGTTTCCGTGAATGCAAGAATGCCCATGTCAGTGTCTTCAAGGAGGAGATATCAACACAATGTTTGATGGCTGAGTGTGAGTTGAGGGTTGCCAGATGGAGATGGTTGTTGCCTTTTAAGGTTTTCTGAGGTGGAGTGTCGGGATGTGGGGCATCCGTCTGGAGTGTACGATGTAGAAGGGGGTGTGGTAGGGGTAGGGAGGAAGTTAATGAGAGAAGGCAGGAGTCAATCAAATAAGAGGAGGTTGGCCTGAGGGCCTTGAACCATGACTGTGCCCATTGTGTAAACATTGATGCTGCAGTAAGAAGAGAAGAAACCCGCAAGAAGGACTTCCCACTTGGTGCCTACATTAATGAAGTTGAATAGTAAGGTTGGAGAGTAGCAGTGAGGTGAGAGGTCCATAGGTCAGGGGATGGGAAAGAAAAGAGGTTGTCAGTGAAGATTTCACTTGAGGAAGCACTGACATAGGTGTCTGAAATTAGGAGGCTTGCGTTAGCAGCAAGGATGTCTTTTTTTGCTTTGTTCTGTCTAGATATAGTGAGAGAGGGAGGATAGGTGATGGTGTGGCAGTTTATTTATTTATTTTAATTCTTGATAACGCGCCAAATCGCTCGAAGGCCTCACAGCGCACATAAAACAAATAAGACAAGACTAAACAAGACTATTGCAAGGCGGACATACTAAGAGGGACTACATAGCGAAAAAGTTAAGGAGCATTGAAAAGATATGTCTTGAGATTTTTTCTTGAACCGGATCAGTGAAGAGGAGCTCTTAAGGTGAAGAGGAAGAGTGTTCCAGAGAGTAGGGGCTGAGACACTGAAGATAGTTTTGCCAAACTTGACTGAGCGAAAACGTGGCTGAGTGAGCATGGCTTGCTCGGTGGACCTGAGTGAACGTCCGGGGACATGGCGATGAATGCACTGGGTCAAATAGATGGGTGCAGAACCAATCAAACATTTGAAGGTGAGAGTGAGTATTTTAAAAGATACCCTGTGCTTGATGGGCAACCAGTGCAATTTCTTCCTGGCTTCAGTGATGGAAGAGTGCCTGGCTAGACCAAGAATGGCTCGGACTGCGCCGTTTTGGGTTGTCTGGAGAGCAGTGATATTGGCAGTAGGGGTACATGATAGGAGACTGTTGCAGTAGTCTAACCTGGAATTAACAAGGGCAGATGCTAGAAGAGACATATTGCTGACAGAGAGAAAAGGACGCATTGCACAAAGTTGCTTGTTAATCCAGCTACAAGATGCCCTAGTTTTAGCGACATGTTGGCGCATTGAGAGCTCTGCATCAATAGTGACGCCAAGAGTCTTGGCGCTATGTGCCACTGGAATAGATACAATAGCAATGGGTCATATTCCTTAGAAAGATTTTGCTTGAGCCTGCAATGAGAAGCTCAGTTTTATCGGCATTCAGAGCCATAAAGTTCGTACTCATCCATGAATGGATGACAGAGTAGATGGCAGAGATGGCTTTGGAGTCTATGGGGTAGTAGCCAGACAGTTCAAGGATGACCTGGGTGTCGTCAGTGTAGTTGGTATAAATGACAACCAGATCGTCGAGCATGCGAAGCAGTGGGAGAATATAGATGTTGAACAAAGTGGGGGATAAGGAGGAACCCTGGGGGACGTCACGTGTGAGCAGAGAGGGTATAGAGGAGGCATTTTGGATGACGACGCGGGCATTGCGAGGACCAAGAAAAGAGACTAGCCATTGTGTGGAGAGATTCGAGCAGCCAACAAGGGATTGTAGCCTAGATGCCAAGAGCGCGTGGTCGACTACGTCGAACGCCACAGAGAGATCCAACAACCCTGATCGATGATGGATCAAAGATTTGATTTTAAATCCAACATGGCCGTTTCAGTGCCGTGACAGGCACGATAACCAGACTGACGAGGCCCCAGAATGGTATAATCATCAATACATTTCTGTAACTGAAGATAGGCGACTGGGTCCATGACCTTCAGAAGGAAGGGCACGTTGGTGATAGGACGATAGTGTTTAGCAAGGAGGGGATCAAGATTAGCTTTCATGAGCAGGGGCGTGATCCAGGCCTCCTTAAGATTAGTTGGTACTTGGCCCTCTGTGAAGGACTGATTGATCAACTTGGTGATCCAAGGGCTAATGATGTCGAGGCATTGTACCAGCAACCTGGAAGGACAGACATCACCTTTACAGGAGGTGGGCTTCATTTTAAGGATTATGGCAGTTACTTTGGATACCGTGCAAGGGGTAAAAGAAACAGAAGGTATTGTGGTATCGGAATGGGTATGTGTCCCTGGGGATTAGTGAGGCAAAGAATCACTAGGTAAACTACCGGGTGAGTAGTCATGGGTAGTTTGAGCATACAGAGATTGTTCAGGTGAGTGAACGGGTGTAGGATCAGGAGGAGAAGAGGAGGGAATATCAGAAGCGTTGATCGAGGTAGAGGAATTAGCTTTGAGATGTGAGGCAATTTTAGCATTGAAGGCGTCATGGATGGTTTGACACCAGGCATCATCCTGAGGAGCCTGCCCTGCCGAGTGAGTTTTAGAATTAAATTCATGAAGGATGGAAAAAAGTTCCTTGGATCTGGATTTGGCTTGTTGTATGCGATTATTATAATAGTTGGCTTTTGCCTTGATCACCGCAGATTTGAATGTTTTAACAGAGCTTTTATAAAAGGCGAGCGATACAGGAGAGGGAAGTTTTCTCCATTCACGTTCTGCTGAGCGTCGTAGATGTCTGAGTGAGAGAATTTCATCATTAAACCAGTGTTTATTAAGGGTTTCGGGTTTGACAAATCTTGTGCTAAAGGGGCGAGTTCCTCTATAATAGAGTCTAGAGTGTTTGTGAGGTGTTCAGACAGATTGGTTGAGTTGTCAAAATTGCACAGATTGCCCCGTCTGTTGGACAGTTCATGAGATAATCTTTCAGGGGTTAGCTTTTTGAATGATCTGGTGACAATGGGAAGTCTGGGTATGGCGTCAACTCTGGACGATACAGTGAGAGTGACCGTAAATTTAAGTAGCGAGTTGTCTGACCAAGGACATGGTGAGACCAAGGGATTGGAGGCTTGAATTTCATGGAACAAAACCCAATCAAGAATATGACCACCAACATGTGTAGGTTCAGTGACCAGCTGACTAAAACCAATAGAGGATAGAGCAGCAAGCAGTGACTGTGCAGTTTTATGAGATGGGTCATTTGCCCATAAAATAAAGTCGCCTAAAAGAACGAGGGGGCCTTTGTTAATAATAAGATTGTTCAGTATGTGCAACAGTTGTTTTTCGAAAAGGGGTAAGGTACGAGGTGGTCGATAAATAAGAATAATAGTGAGATGTTGTTAGAGATCTTGATTTTGGTGAGTGAAGATTCACATTCATCAGGAGATTTGTGTGGGCATAAGTGGTATTGGAGGGTGTCTCTCAAAAGGAGGGCAAATTGACTTATGATGTGTATTTTAGCCTGCTGCCGCACCAAATTAATTTATGCTGTGTATTTTATCCTGCTGCCCCAGCAAAGTGATTTATGCTGTGTATTTTACCATGCTGCCCCATTAAATTGAGTTATGCTATGTAGCCAGCCTTATAAAATTGATCGTAAGTGTGCATTAAGTGTCCAAATTGACTTATGATGAGTATTTTAGCCTGCTGCCGCACCAAATTAATTTAAGCTGTGTATTTTATCCTGCTGCACCACCAAAGTGATTTATGCTGTGTAGTTTAGCCTGCTGCCCCATTAAATTGATTTATGCTATGTAGCCCGCCTTATAACATTGATCCTAAGTGTGCATTTTAGCCTGCTGCCCCACCAAATTGATATATACCATGCAGCCAGCCCCATCAAACTGATTCTAGGTGTGTATTTTAGCCTGCTCCACCAAATCGATGTGCTTGTAGCCTGTTCTATAAACCGCTTCTACTTGCACTCACAAACCAAACTCAGCTGTGCTCTCACATGGAGCAAGCAAAGCCACTCTCACTCACAGGCCCCACCTTAGATGCACAGTCCACACCCCAGTAGATAAGACCAAAGTACTCCTATGTACTTGTGGAACTCATGTGGTCAGCAAAAATGTAGTCTTCTCAATAGCAAACCACTGCCTGTGCCATCCTTCCATCCATCCATCCATCCATCCATCCATCCATCCATCACAGGCTACCCCCATTCCTCCCAGCTGTCACCATCGACCCACAAAATCACCTTCTCTCAGAAATGATCCTCCAAACATTACCCAGCCAGCTGCCCAAAAAAGGAACGAGAGGCTCAGCACAAGACATATCAGAGATACCCTCCCTCCTCCTTGCGCCCACCGTGATGCAAAATGGGAACCTCAGTGCAAGGTCCCCTGCCAGCCACTCAACCACAAAGGTGCCAAACTCAACCAGCCACAAGAAAGCCTCCTGCCACAACCACAGGCACCTTCCTCTCCACACCGCTCCTTCTCCCAACTCAAACAATAAATAAAACCCTAAGATCCATGCCAATAGCCAAAGGAGAAGCATCATAATTATCAGCCTGAAGAGACTGCCCACACCCTCACCTACCCTAGAACCACAACAAGACCCCACACTATACAGAGCCCTCATCAATGCCAGTTCCCTGGCTCATGCCCTGGACATCAACAACCTAATCATAACCATGAAGCTAGACCTACTGGCTTCCGGCCCTGCACTGTCATTAGCACTTCCCAAAGGCTTCTCATCCTCAGATGCGATACAACAGACTCTCGAGGGGGAGACATAGCTCTCCTACATAGGGATTCCCACTGGATACAACACCACAGCTCCTCTACAGAAGGCCTGCCGAACGGCTATCAATTAATCTTACCACAACACCTATGGAAACCATAACAATACACATCCCATAACGCCAGCCAGCCACTTCTCTTACTTTTGAGGAAAACATCCTCCACACCACAGCAGAAAACCTCAAACCCACCACTAGAGCGATTCTACTAGGAGACCTCAACCTAGGCCTCAATGACCCATCTGACCACGCAGCATCAGGTGTTTCCAACGCCCTCGCAGACCTAGGAGTCATACACCAAGTCACAACCCCTACACATCTCCAAGTCAGAACCCTGGATGGGATAGCTGACATAAACAGCCACATCATCATCACCACAAACAATCCCTGCCCTTAGTCTGACCATCACGTCATTGCCTTTAACTTCCCCTCACTCAAACAAACCCCACCCACCCACCACCACTACCACCTACTTGGTCACATAGTTCAAAATAAATCTCAAAATAATCTATCTCCCCCCACCTCGTGCCCCTAGCTCTAGTTAACTTAGCCTCAAATTATCCCAAACATCTAACTGAGATCTACACAAGCACCTTAACCAAAACCATAGACTCAGTAGCCCCACTCCTCCACAGAAAAAACAAAACCCACAGACCACCACAACCCCTGGTTCACACCCGAGCTCCAAGAACTTTGTTCATGTAAAAGACAAGCAAAATCTCTCTGAAAAAAAAACAGCAGAACACCCTAGACTGACCTTCGATAAGATTGCTAAAGAATATAAGCAAGCTACCAGAACAGCTAAAGCAGCAATCTACAATTCCAGAATAGCAAAAGCCAACTCCAATTCTCAAGAACTCGAGAACCCGGGAGCACAACCCTCCCCAATCAACAAAGAAAAAACATGATGCTCCAACATACAGACCATTATGTGTGCCAAAATCCACCTACTCCAGAAAAATATCAAACATAAACAAATCAAGACTAGTGTGACCAACTCCCCCACCCACACTACCATCACTTCTCATACTCCACCCACCTTTTGCTTTAGAGAAGTCACTGAGCTGGAAACAGCCAATATCCTCAAAAACCTGGAACCAACCAAGTGCAAAGGACACATATGCCCAGCATCAATCATAAAAGACATTTCCAAAGCCCTATTCCCCTTCATCACAACATTCATTAATGCCTCATTTGCCACAAATATTGTCCCTACAGAACTCAAAGAATCATGGGTGCTGCCACTACTAAAAAAAAAAAAAACTCTCTAGACCCAACACTGCTCAACAATTACAACCCCAACACCACTGTACCATTAAAGCTAAACATCCTAGACCGAGCTGCCTACAACAAAATCCACATTACCAAGAATGCAATCACATCCTAGGGATGCGACCATCAGGATTCCATCCTGCAGTAATGCAGTGACTGTTGTTGTAATTTACAGTCAACATTGCAAAATGAAGTTTTTAATAGGTACCTTATAAAAATGATTTAGAGATATAGGGGGTAATTCATTTCCGTGCACAGCGTATTCATGGATTTTAGCTACCAAAATCAGCCGTGGCGCACAGTGGTGCAGCGACCCTGCAGCAGCGCCAGTTATGCCCCCAAGAACGCCCCTCGCGCAGGGAAAAGCCATCAAAATCCCCAATCCAGCACAAAGGGCTGCGCTAACCCTGTACCAGCACGGCAAGCAGGGAACGTGTATTACTGGGGTTTGCAGGAAGTTTCACACGCGATAGGCCATGTGCGAGGGGGGTACGTGTATTACTGGGGTTCGCGGGAAGTCTCACATGCGACTGGCCCTGTGTGAGTGGGGTACATGTATTACTGGGGTTCGCGGGAAGTTTCACACGCGATTGGCCCTGTGCGAGTGAGGTACGTGTATTACTGGAGTTCGCGGGAATTTTCACACGTAAAAGGGCCTGTGCGAGTGGGGTATGTGTATTACTGGGGTTCGCGGGAAGTTTCACACGCGAAAGGGCCTGTGCGAGTGGGGTACGTGTATTACTGTGGTTCGCGGGAAGTTTCACACGCGAAAGGGCCTGTGCGAGTGGGGTATGTGTATTACTGGGGTTCGCGGGAAGTTTCACACGCGAAAGGGCCTGTGCGAGTGTGATACGTGTATTACTGGGGTTTGTGGGAAGTTTCACACGCGATTGGCCCTGTGCAAGTGGGGTACGTGTATTACTGGGGTTTGCGGGAAGTCTCACACGCGATTGGATCTGGGTATGTGTATTTCGGGGGTGCGCGGGAAGTTTCACACACGATTGGCCCTGTGCAAGTGGGGTATGTGTATAACTGGGGTTCGTGTGAAGTCTCACATGCGATTTGAGCAGGGTATGTGTATTTCGGGGGTGCGCAGGGAGTCCTACACGTGAATTGGCAGTGTGGGTCCTCCCAGGTGTTCCCTCTACACCCTCCACGGCCCCTGCAGGCAGCCCACACCACAGGGGACTACCCTGCACCCCTGGTCATGTCCCGCAGGCAGCCCATCCACCATGGGCATGCCCCCCAGCCAAGCCACATGTCAGCTTGCACTACTGATCACCAACTCATGTCCCCCTGCACCTCCACCCCCCAGCAGTGCAGGGCACTTGCCAGCAGGCCCTCACTCATGTCCCACTCATGTCCCCCTGAATCCCCACCCCCCAGCAGTGCAGGGCACCTGCCAGCAGGCCCCCACTCATATCCCCCTGCACCCCCACCCCCCAGTAGTGCAAGGCACCTGCCAGCAGGCCCCCACTCATGTCCCACTCATGTCCCCCTGCACCCGCACCCCCCAGCAGTGCAGGGCACCTGCCAGCAGGCCCCCACTCATGTCCCACTCATGTCCCCCTGCCCCCACGTCATGACGATCCTCAATCATGGCCCTTATGGCCAGCCTCCCCAGCCCAAAGACCCAACCAAGTATTGCATCCACCCACATAAAAAAGGCAATTACATGATACAACCCCAAGGCAAGTATGTACATGAACACATGTCTGTCACACACACACAATGGGTGCAAGTGAATGTGAAAACCCATATCATGACATGCATGAAACCAATGAGATAATACCACACATCGAAGTATGAAGAAAAAAATGTATTAAACACAACATGAATGTAATTAAAAGAAAACACACAACAATGGGAATAATTAAAGAAATGCTGCATGTCCGTAAAAGAATAAAAAACAAGAAATCATAATCCAAAGAAATCCAAAAGAAATTGTGTCCAAAGTCACAGTCCAACAAAGCAAATCCAAGGGAAAAAAGAAAGTGGAATCCATTGCTCCATGGTGAAAATAAAAAAAATGAGAATAATCCAATGGTGAACTATGTACAAATGAACAATCCAGGGTCCATGAGCCCAACTGATGAAATGAAACCTACCAAAAATACTACCTAATAAAAAACTGTATACAAAAACGTGGTGCATTGTCCAAGTGCAATCAAAATAAAAAAGAAAAGGAAAGGAAACCTAACACTATCTAACTATATACAATGGCGGCGGGCAAGTCCTGCAGCTCACTCTGTGGTGTCCCGGGCCAGGGCATCATCGAACTCCATGTCGATGTCCCTGAGGCGGGCGTCTGCACTGGCCCTGAGGTCTCGCAGGGAGGCACTCATGGCCTGTTCCAACTCACTGTGAGTCGCCTCGAGGCACTCTGCCCGTCTCAACGTCTGACGCATGGAGAACTCCGCCCTGACCATGGTGAGCCGCGCCTCTTCCGCCCGCCGCTGCTCCGCATCTATGCGCTGGCCCAACCGCAGCCACATGGAAGACACTTTTGTTCCAGGGTCCTCCTGCCCTCTGGCCGATGCCTGCCCCCCCTGATGTCGATGGCCCCGAGCCATCATTGCTCCCACCTAGAGCCTGCTCCTGCTGCTGCTGCTGCTGCTGTCCATGTGCCCTGTCCGATGATGCCTGCACATCCTCCATCAGCTGGTCTCCAGTTGTGGTGTCCACCCCTGCTGGACCGCCGACTCCCGACTGTGGCAGGGATGGGATCTCCACCAAGCTGGCTGTGTTGGTCAGGCCATGTCCACAGGGGGCCATGGTGGAATCTGGGCCGGAAGACGGCAGGGAGAATGACTGGCGCATAGTCTCCACAGAGGACGAGAGGTCCGCCAGAGTGCGTGTCACATGTAGGAACCCACCAATTAGGGCCCCTCCCAACAGTGCCACGTTGCGACGCTGCTCTTCGTGATGGCGTGCGTTGTCTGCCCAGGAAGAACGCACATCATCACGAATGTCACGCGTGTGCAACGCGACACCAATCTGGACAGAGCCCATACGTTCATGGGACTCCTCGTCCGCAGGTAGTGGAGAGGCAGATGACATGGCACTCTCCCCTACCTGCGGACGGGCCTGGTACGGGGCCTCCCTGCTGGTGCATGGTGGTGCAGTCACAGCATCAAGGACAGGGACATGCACATGCCCCTCCGCTGTGACCTGTGCTGCCTCCTGACCCTGGCCCTGGACTGCACCACTTGCACCAGTGGTACTACCCCCACCAGGCCGCATGTGTGGCTCAGTATCTGGCTCCTCCTCCTCTGTGGAGACCACCAACCTGCATGTCTCTGTACCATCTTCCGCCATTGCAAGCCCCTGTGAGGGCTCACCCGGCCCTTCCTCCACAGCCATAGTGGCAGACGCGGTACCAGCCCCCTCGCCCCCGGATGATGGCAAGTCCTGGGAGGGTGGCTGGGCCTTGCGTCGCCACCCAGTGGAGGCATCCCCGCCGCTTGGCTCCACAGCGCCGTCTCCGCCCTCTTCTTCACTTGACGCTTCGTAGAGGGAGACATAGAACACAAGCATCAGGGTACAGTACAATATTCCCCTAGACAGGAAGCAATAACACATGAGTGGCAGTGTCTAATGTCACTTCCATCCTGTCCCTCCACAACACATGGGTGAATGCACGAAACACACATGCATAAACAGGCATGGCGCCTGCAATCAACATCAGCATCCATGTACAAGGGCCTCTATTGATCAAAATGTTGCCTTCAAACTCACTTGCATCCCGGCTCACACTGATCCCATGCAGACACATCACCGGAGGGTCATGCATCATGCCTTGTACACCACAGACACAGTGGATAGACACAGTGCAGACAACGGTGACCGCACTGCATGAGTGAATCTACACATCATCACAGACATGTGTCATGAATCCATGGCGTATCAAAGTCACAGACACACTTCTCAGACACACGCACATGTCCACCATACATGTACATGACAGCAGCACCCATCCGTCACACCCCCACCATGTGCAAGAACAGACACTGGCATGCTTTCATGTGTGCATTTGCCATAGAGCTCCCCATGTACCATTGGAACTCATGCACCAACCATGTTGTTCGCACATTACTGGACTCACATGCATGACAAGGATGTCCCTGCACACACACATCCATACATAGCCCACGTCACACATACAGGCAAGTATCAGACTACCAGCACACTGCAACATGCCCTGTCTCGCACACCAATGCTTGGCCACTTACCGCTCAACTCCAGACGGGTCTTCCTCTGAACGATCTGGCCGTGGAGCGCTGGGCATACGTGTTCCAGGACCCTCATCTGTATGTCACTCATGCTGACCCGGCCCCCCTCCGCGAGGTGCCAGGCCTTGTGGAGGGTCCTGGACCTGAAGTCCTCCCAGCGCTTCTTGACGTGATTGATGTCGCGGGTTGCCACCCCCTCTGCGTTGATGGCAACCACTACATCCCAGATCCTCTCCCCTCCTTCCTTGTTGGCGCGTGATGTTCCGAAGAGAGCATCATAATGCCCCAGGACATGCTCCACCAGGACACCAACTTCCTTCATACTGAAGCTGGTGGCCCTCCGCCTCTCTGGCTGGGGGTCGCCAGTGGTCTCAGATGGTGTTTGCCCCGACATGGCGACCCCGCGGCAGGCGTGGGTGGGCAACTGGGTCCTGGGGCTGGGCTGTGGAGCGATGGTATACCAGTCGGGAGTCTTCTGTTCCAGCAGGGGTGGACACAGCAACTGGACCCCTGGCTGACGTGCAGGCACCAAATAGCAGGGCACGTGGGCAGCAGGCAGTCAGGCAGCAGCAGATGGCAGGTGGGAGCGTGCTCGGGGCTCTGGGGGGCAGGAAAATGGCCTTCAGGGTAGGAGCGTGGTCTTCCGTATGTGTACGCATGGCCAGCTTGATACGGAGTGACTTGGCACGTGAAGAAAGTGCATGTCAGTGTGAAATCCGAGGAAAGGCCCTTAGTGCGTAAGCGCGTCAGCACACGTACGTGATTTCATTGGACCAAAGGCCCTTAGCGCGTAAGCGCGACTGTGACGTATGATGCACAGGCTTTGCCCTGGCACGGGTTGAAGATCCCACGTGGCTTTCCATTGCTCTTTACCTGCTTTTCGTGGGGTGCGGAAATGTGTTTTCCAGCCGTTGGGGTTCACACGCTAATACTTCACAGCGGGTGGGTGTTGGCTACGCGTTCTTCTACACACAACGCAGAAGGTGAGTGGTATCCTGCTCGCACAGGGCCAATCGCGTGTAAAACTTCCCGCAAACCCCAGTAATACACATACCCCACTCACACAGGGCCAATCGCGTGTGAAACTTCCCATGAACCCCAGTAATACACGTACCCCACTCGCACAGGGCACTTTCGCATGTAAAACTTCCCGCAAACCCCAGTAATAAACGTACCCCACATGCACAGGGCCAATTGCGTGTGAAAATACCCGGGAACCCCAGTAATACACATACCCCACTCGCACAGGGCCCTTTCGCGTGTAAAAATTCCCACGCACCCCCGAAATACACGCACACACTATTTTTCACACAGCTGGTGTCGTGTTTGTCGCGTACCCCTTTTTTTTACTGGCCTGCCTGTTGATCGTGTACATTTTTTTTGGGCTCCTGGATGCCACACCATACTACGTGTGTCATTTTTGCACGCACGTGGGCTACTGGGGGCGCTTGTCTCTTTTTCTTCTTTTTATGGGGTGCCTGTGTGTTGCGTGCACATCATTTATCCTAGGGGGCCACAGTATGGGACATTCATCATAGCTGTATATACATGATTTTTATTTGCGCACACATTTGTAATGCGCGGGGACGCTACCGCCTGCCTTTGTGTGGCGGACGTGTTTAGGCCTGTGCGTGTCTTTGCCTGTGCGCGGGTTTGCCCTATTCGATTCCATGAATACGTGTGGTTCGCGTGCGTGTGGGCGTTCCGTGTACTTCCCAGCAGTACTTCCCCCGTTATACCTTCTTTTTCACGCGTTGTTCCCCATTCCGCGTGTTACGCCCGTGTCCTGCCCCCTTTTTGGTGTGTGCGCGGATGTGGTGCGCTTTACCTGTGTGCGTCGCGCACGGCGTTTGAGCTGTTGCAATGACGTGTGCGCCCGTGTGCGCCACGCTTGGGTTTGGCACACATCCCAAGGAAAACACGCGCAGGGACTTCCATGAATCGCACGCGCGTGCGCCTGTTTTTTCATGCTTGTGCCTGCTTGCGCCAAGATTTTCGGCGCATGTTTGTTCCATGAATCGGCCCCATAGTATAGATGGTAGGAGTTTTAGCACATCGGTTATGAATTTTGTAAACATTCAAATCACACACAATTATTTTCATGAGGGAGCATGTGGGCATTTCACAACATGTGTGTGTGTACAGAAGTAGATTGTCACACACCAAGCTAGATTGCCAAAGGGTTTAAAAAATGTTTACTTAATGTTGCTAGAAGAAATGTTTTAGAATATGTTATATTTTCTTTGTGAATATAGACATGCAACATGGATATTTGAAATAGGAGAATAGGTAATAAGTGTTTCCTGTAAACTAAAGGATAGATATTTACTAGGATGCAATATAAAATCACTTTGAAATAAATGTATATATTAGAGAGTTAAGATTATACCAATTACAAAAAACAGCATTCTGCAATCTTCTACTTATGTTTTATGGTGTAAAACACTGTATATTGTAATATGTTCAAGTGTTCCCTATAGGTACTGGGTTATATATGTCGTTCCATGTACATTTATTAAGTGTGAGGGAGTGTAGATGTGACAACTGTTTACATATGAAACAAGTAAACAATATTAGGTATTTAAAAAAAAAAATTAAAGTATATATTTTTAAAAATAAATCAGATCTGACCACTAATTAGAATTGTATGGGAAAATGTAGGTATATTGGGGGTCATTCCGAGTTTGGAGGTAAGTAACATCCCTTACTGGCATGGTGCAAATAGCGTGTCCGTGCTGGCACCAGTCCGCTAATAGAGGACTATTATGACTTCGCGGGCATGCCGGTAAGGTATCTAGCGCCATGCCGTAAAAGGCCCCCAAAAAGCCCTTACTGGCATCAAGCATAGCGCAGATTACACTACCGACATTGTTCAATGCGTCATTAGCGTAAATAGTGGTGACTGTAATTAGCGGTCACCGCTATTTACGGTCACCGCTAATAAGCGGAATTGGAAGTAGCGTCATCGCACAGGAATGGAAAGGAGCACGGCGGCCATCTTTAAAAACACAATCCATTGCCAACCTCACGCCACAGGACCCCTGGGACACTGCTGATTGTTTAAAAATATCCACCTCCAAGACCACAATGCCTAAGGCCCTGAAGAAGTGAGCTGCCCGCCTGAGAAAAGATCGTTTCAATGAGGATGAGCTCCAGATGCTGGTGGACTCACTGCAGGAGCATGCTGCCACAGTCTTCTCTAGCAACATGAAGAGAGAGGCAGTGCTAAGGGAGAAAGAGATCTGGGCACTTGTTGCCCAGAAGGTCAGTGCTGTGGGGAACACACCACGCACAGTAAAAGACTGTTGCAAGCGTTGGGACGACCTGCGACTAAGGGTGTGCAACATCCTCTCTGTCAATCGCAGCCAGGCCATGGGAACAGGAGGAGGTCCCAGTTCCCTGATAAAGCTCACCTATGGGAGGACATATGTGCAAGCATGATTGGGATGGAATCCATCAATGGTGTAGGCGAGATGGAGTGTGGCGCCACAACATCGGGCGATGGAGGTGAGTGTCCAAAGTAAACACTGCTATGCCAAATCAGATGAAAGTCAACCCCAATGTCAGTTCGAAGAGCCAAGCTATGGTCGCCCACGCACACACACACTCCCCGCAAAGTAGGCTGATGCATCACAGACACATGCAGTTGCTTGGTGCAAGGCAATATCGTACATGACACATACCACACAAAGTAGGACATTCCACGAGTCACACAGCGTGCATGTCCAAAATAGTATGCATGTCAGACAGCACTGTTCCTGGCCAACATGAGTGACGCCGACATATGCCTGCATTAACCACCCATGTATCAAATGACGTGCTCTTCCAAACCCAAATGCCTATTACCCCCGATTGTGTGGATGAGCAATTGTCCATATGTATGTATGATGCCTATCAAAACATCACTCATGTCGTCCCTCTCTTCCACCCACACAGGCACTGACCATGACAGCAATGGGCAGGACGCAACCCCTGCACAGGCCAGACCCTGGAAGAGGTCCCAGGATGACAGCAACCCGCCGTCAACCTCGAGGGGACAACCCAGGGGGTGCGGTGTACCAGCATCCAAGCCACCCCAGGTACCCATTGCACCTGTGCCACCAAGGCCCGTGGAGGGCAAAGCACCACTACCACCTCCACCCACTGGTCACCCTGATGACACATGCGAGGCACCACATTAGGAGTTTAGCTGGGGAGGTGGCAGCCACGGCACCCCTGACTGTGGTTGATACACAGGAGGACATCTGGGACCCCATGGAGGGCGATCTTTCGGATGTGGTCCATACCCCAACTCAACTGGCATGCCCCCAAGTATCATCGTTTGATACAAAGAACGCCACCACCCCAGAGCAGTCCGGTCATACGCACACAGAGGGACATGTCAGTCCAGTTTTCACGGGCTAGGGAGGCTGAGCAGGCTGGGCATGACAGCCAGGGGCACAATACCTCCACAGGTGCACCGCAGGGCCGCAGCGGGCTGACATGCTAACTGCCCTTGTGCGTGAGTTCGTCCAGGACAACAGACTGGCCAGAGAGGAGTGGCGTATGGACTTAGCCGCACTAGGCCGGTCCATCAAGGACAACACTGCCTCCATGGTGAGATCTTTCTCGGACAACACCAGCCACCTCTGCAAGGAGGTTTCAGCCCTCAGACAGGTGTTAGGCCGCATCACGGATGCCATGGCATCCCACCACACAACCACGTTGTCCTCCAGTTCCACGCAAACAAGCCCGCTCCGCAGGTCGGCCGTACACAGCGCTGACAAGACATGCCGCCCCCTGGGCCAGGGAGTGTCGAGTAATTGTCATGACAGCCTCATGTGGGCTTTGGGGACTCAATGGGACTTGTGTGGGGGAGTTTTGGGGGGTGGGGGGATGGGTGAGGGTGTGTGGGGGAGTTGTGGGGGGAGGAGGAGGGGGGTGAGGGTGGTTGAGGGTTGAGGGTTTTGTCACTTACGTTTACTTTGTTACATTTAATACACCAGTTGTTTGAAAAACAAGAGCTGAGTGGACATTCATCATTGCGCATGTGTCATTTATTCAGTTACAGTGCATGCTGTAGATGTACCCCCACACCCAGTGTCCTCTGTCCAACTATCATGTCAGCCTATGCTGCCATGTGTGTCACAAATATTGTGCAATCACTGACTTGCACACCGTACAGCCCTCCTGTGCATCGCCACCACGATGATGTCCAGCCACATCTTCTTCCTCCCCTTCATCATCACCAGGTGGTGTCAGGGTGCAGGGGCACGTTCCGGCGGATGCATATATCGTGCAGCTTGACAAATGCCATGATGATCTTGGCCACCTTCTCATGCCTGTAGAGGAGTGCCCCACCCGACCGGCTGAGGCAGTGAAATTTGCCTTCAACAGGCCAAAGGGCTGCTCGGTGTCCGCACGGGTACGGGAATGGGAACGATTGTAGTCCTCCTCATGCCTGTTCTGTGGGTTTTGGACAGGGGTGATGATCCACGGCTTAAAGGGATAGCCACTATCACCTGCATGAGAGGCAATTAAAGGTAAATTTCATGCGAATAATGATGGACAGCTGTACTAGTCACACATGCCAGCAGATTATCGTTGGTCACATGCACATGTCCCTGGTTGTATGCACGATATTTTTTGGCCCTCAATGTGTCCTGTGCCATGGAATAATAGTGTGGGTTGCATATTCAAGATGATACACGGTGTGCTCTGCCGTACTGTAGCTCATGCATTGTGTAGGTATATTGCTACCCCTTACCCACTCCTTTCCTTGGCAGCACTACTGAATCCTCCCCATTTGTTGTGGTGCACCTCTGTGTTCTATACAAACATGGAACCCTGAAGTCATAGGGGGTCATTCCGAGTTGGGTGGTAAGGGAAAAACCATGCCGGTAAAGGACTACCGGCATCATTTCCCGTTACGGCCCATTCTGACCCACCAGACCGTTATTTACGGCACCGTAAAGTACAAGCCGTAAATAGCGGCTTTGTGGCGCGCGCCCGACACGCCCTGCCGGAATTAGCGGCATGGCGTAAACCGGAGCTGATCCCAAGTAAAGCGGACATGGAAAAAACGGCCTCCACAAGACCGCAAAGTACCTTACCGCCATGGAGTAAATACCGGCATCGCCGAGAAGGTGTAAAGAACCCTGAGCAGTGTTTCCAAGAGGAACAGGTGCACTCAATCATCACAGATGGAGGCAATGGAGTCTGGCACAGCACAAAAGGAGCACACCCACACACCACACCCCCTCCCACACCAAGATGATACCAATTGTAGCAGCATTCCTGGAGCTGGAGGCCCTGCTTGCAAGGCAGCAACTACAACAACAGCAACAACAACAACCACAGCCCCCACCACAGAGGATACACAGGAGGAGAAGGAGGGTGAGACAGGCCCAGCATGCCCTACCGGTGCAGCCGCCATTACCACGCCGGCATCCCCCAACCCCCCGCATCAGAGCCACCCCCTTCAACCTCACACCAGAGCAGATCCACACCCTGTACCGGCTTGACCGGGACACCATTACCACCATAGTGGACCTGATACATGACGATATAGTGAGCCGCATAGAAATCAGCACTGCCATCCCCCCTCTACTGAAGGTAGTGTCTGTGCTCCACTTCCTTGCCACAGGCACCTACCAGCATACAGTGGGGCACATGCATGGCATTTCACAGCCCATATTTTCCCGGATACTCAACCAAGTGCTGGATGCCCTCCTCAACCACACAAGGAACTAAATAACCCTACCCCAGACTCCCCAGGAGATATATGACACCAAAGTTGCCTTCCATGCACTGGCAGGCATGCCAAATTGCATAGGTGCCCTCGATTGCACCCACGTTGAATTGGTGGTCCCGCATGCCATGGAGGTGCCGTATCGCAACCGCAAGCAATACCACTCCATCAACATCCAGATGGTGTGTAATGCCAGTAAAGCCATCACACATTGCAATGCCCGATACCCCGGATCAACTCATGACTCCTTGGTCCTGCGGAACTCAACACTACCACGCTACATGGAGCGACATGCTGGACGACGTGCCTGGCTGCTTGGTGAGTAACCTGAATGGGCCATGGCAGTGCATTGGGGCTGTGAGTAGGTTGTCTGCATACTCCACCTGGGTGGGAAAGGGGGGGTGCATACTCCACCTGGGTGGGAATGTCCACGCCAGTGCACGATGTTCACCTCACAGCACACTGTGCCCCAAGGCAAGTGACACGGCACATGACCACATAACCACACAGTGATGAATTTGAGCCGACACCCAACACTACATGACTAACATGACTAACAGGAAACCTGGCCAGATACCACAACACATGCACCACTCATCGGCGGACCTTACACACCGTAACGGCATCCTGCACCATGCAGTGCAATGGCACCATGTCGCTGACTCCTGCATCTCAACACACAGGACAGTCATCCCTGGGAGTGCATAGAAGTGATTCTAACAGGGATCCTACAGCGTGTCACTGGTCCTGCACCCCAATAGGACTGCTGCAAGTCACCATGGTAGGGATCCATGCAGTATGCTACCAACTACAGCCAACACCCCCTTTCACCAAGTCTCGCGCAAGACATCAATGAATGCAGTCCAACACTGCTGCATGCATGTACGATGCACATGCAATAAGACGTGAGTGCACACCATGACCCATCAGGGAGAAGCTACCCCCTCCATCATTCCATTGCACATGACACATAGCCGGTCCAGTAATGGGGTGACTGAATCCTGGGACATGTGTGTATGGCCAGTAATCACCTGCGGCCATGTAAGACTAGTACAATTCTCCACCATGAATGCACAAACACTTACCTTCATTCCACTCTCATGCAAGTGATGCTGGCTACCCTTTGAAGTCGTGGCTCATGACCCCGGTCCGCAACCCACAGAACAGGCAAGAGGAGGACTACAATAGATCCCATACCCGTACACAGGTGGTGATAGAGCAGACCTTCGGCCTGTTGAAGGCACAATTTCGTTGCCTCAGCCTGTTGGGTGGGGCACTCATCTACAGCCACGAGAAGGTGTCCAAGATCACCATGGCATGTGTAATGCTGCACAACATGTGCATCCGTCGGAACGTGCCACTGCCTCCTGACGTGGAACTGCTACCACCAGATGATGATGAGGGGGAGGAGGAAGGAATGGCAGGACAGCATCACGGTGCCGATGCACAGGAGGGACGTTCCGTGCGGCAATCATTGATCGGACAATATTTCTGACTCACAAGTCAGCTGAGGGTGTGAGGATGACAGGACATTGGGCACTGGGTGTGGGGATACATGTACACCATGCACTGTGCGACATTAAAAGACACATACACAATGATCAATGTCCACTCTGTTTTTTAGGGATGTTCAACCAGTGTATTGAATAATAATGTAGAAACGTGTACAACAAAACCTCCACCCTCACCCCCCTCCCCCTCCCCCCAACTCCCACACACACCCTCACCCCCCTCGCCCTCCCCCCCAACTCTCACACACACCCTCACCCCCTTCACCTCCCCCACAACAACCCCACAATAGTCCCATCAGTGCAACATAGGCCACATGTGTGTGGCAGTATGGTCAATGTGCACTTCCAGAGCCAGGGGGATCCATGTTGTGGCGGCGCAATGTACGCAGTGACCGACTGACAGGGCTGGCCTGTGTGGAGGAGCTTTGGGAGGGTGGGAACTCCCACTGGGGCTGTGGTCTGGGAGGTGCTGCCTCCAGGGCATCTGCGATCCAGCCCAGCACCTCACAGAGCCGGTTTGTGCTTGCAGTGATCACCTCGCCCAGAGCCTGAAGGTCATTATGCCACTCCAACCTAGATTTGCGGTTGTCCCGGATAAAGTCCTCAATCAGGCCCGTGAGGTGCTGGGAGCGCACTGCATCCATGGCCGGTGTGGCCGATGTGCTTGGCAGGCTTGGTATAGAGTCTGCAGCCCTTTCGGGACTTTCTGCAGGGGAGGTGGATCCAGGACAGGCAGGTGGTACTCCTTGCCTGTGAGCCCTGGGGTGTCCCTCTCCCCGGAGTCGCTGTCTGCCACCTGGCTGTATGATGGAGTGTCTGGGCTATGTCCAATGTCATTGGGGTCCTCCACGTTGGACACGGAAATTAATGTTGGGCTATCTGGCACATCGAGGAGGCACATGGCAGCATTCTCCCCTGCCACACTGGACTCCTCAGAGTGCACCATGGGGCATGTCTTCGGCGGCACTGCAGGCATGGGTAGGGGTGCGGGTGGGGGTTGTGCACCCTCCATGGGGGTTGCTGGAGCAGGTGGTGTTGCCTGTGTTTTCTTCCTGCTTGCAGGTATACAGTGTCCCCTGGCTCTGCCCCTGGAGGTACTGGGCTGGGTGGCTTCCTGGTCCTCACTTTCATGCCCGCTGCCTGTGGGGGGGAAGAGAGAGACGGCATGAGCAATGATTTGGGGGTCAGCATTTCTTCAAGCCTATGGTATAACAATGGGATTGCAGCGTTTTGTCGACATTTGGGTGGTGAGTGGGACAGTGATCTGGGCTTGGATGGAAAATGCATGCAGATGTCTGGGTCACTCATGTTGGCGGAGTACTGTGGTGACTCACATTGACAGCCTCTTTGTGTGGTATGGCAATATGGGTTGCAGCCTTGCACCTGACATCAGCCTGGGTCCCACTTTTTACGGCATGTTTTCATTGGGGGTGGGGGGGTTTCCCATACATGATGTGACAGCTTGCCCAGCCCTTGGCGGTGCCTTACATTAGGAATGCATTTACTGTCTTGACTCATGACACTCACCTCCATCAGCGGATGACGGAGCACCGCACTCCATTTCGCCAACCCCTTCTATGGCTTCTGTGCCCATCATGTCCGCACACGTTTGCTCCCAGGGCATCATCTTGATGGGAGAAGCTGGGCCTCCTCCTGTCTCCAGGGCCTGACTTCGGTTGGCCAATAGGATGGCCCGCACCCTGAGATGGAGGTCATCCCACCGTTTCCTGCAGTCCTTTGTGGTGCAGGGGGTGTTTCCTACGGCGCTCACCCTCTGTGCAACCAAGTCCCAGATCTCCTTCTTCCTAACGACGGTGGGCCTACGCATGTCACTGCTGAATACTATCTCAGCATGTTCACGCAGAGTGTCCACCAGGACCTGGAGCTCGTCCTGTGTAAAGCGCTCCTTCCTTATGCGGGCGGCACCCTTTTTCAGTGCTTTCGGCATGATGCTGGTCTCTAATGGCTATTTTCCCGATCCAAATATGCCTCCGGGTCCTGTATGAAGAGGATGGAAATGGATTGTGTTTTTAAAGATGGCCGCGGCGCTCCTTCCCGTTCCTGTGCGATGACGTAATTTCCGTATCCGTTAATTACGGTCACCGCTAATTACGGACGGCGAGGCTTCGATGGCGGTGTTGTAAAGAACGTCTCGCTTCATGCCGCTAAGGGGTTTAACGGGCCCTTTAGCGGTATGCCGCTAGGAGATTTACCGGCATGGCGGAAAGCTCATGCCCGCGAGGTCGGAAAAGCCTGTAAATAGCGGCATGGTACCAGATCGGACTCGCTCTTTCCACCATGCCGGTAAAAACCAATAATTACCGCCAACCTCGGAATGAGGCCCATAGTATCTGAAGCAACCAATAAAGTCGAGTTGCGCCCTTAAGTACTGAAGCCACCAAGCTCTCGGTTCTGCAACACCTGAGGGTGAGGAAGAACTCAACCTGTTACATCAGATTGACCATGGGGTGCAACAGCTAAGTAAAAATGACATTAAATTCCTCAATTGTACTCGTCACTCACCACCCCTCATTCTTCACTGTTCCTTATGTATTACTCCTCTTCCATAGCCATTCTCTTCACTTATCACACACTCGACATTGTAGAACATGAGCATGAATGTTCCTTACTCCTAACACATCCTGATTTTTGTTCCTTATTTCTCCTCCTCACTCCTTATTCTTCTTACATTTCTATTAGCAATCATCCATAATCCTAATACATTTGTTGAATATTTGCTCTGTCCATGGTTCATGTAAGTCCACAGATCGTCAGCAATAAAATACTGCTAGATTTGATACCTTACTCCACACACATCATGTGTATTCCTCACAGTTTGACACTGACACCTTGAAGGAATTACTTGATAAATAAGTGTTCAAGAGAAGAATACAAAAATTGACGTTACTAGATTGATTGGTCAGCAACAATATTGTATGGGAATATCTGACTATCTTTGTAATGGTGTAATTTAGGTATTTCCCAATAATTGAAGTGCAGGAACAATTACAAGAGCGGACTTTATAACAGTGAAATCTAGCAGTAATGGCAATTACATGAGTGGACTTTATGACAGTGAACGCTAGTGCTAATGGCAATCCCTTCTCGAGCTCTCCGCTCACCCAACTCCAACTCTCGGAGGGTCAGCCGCTTTTCCAAGCAGAGAGTTGGGAGCAGATCTCTTTCTTTGGCTGGGGCCTCCCTCTGGAACATCCTCCCTGCCTCTCTCAAGCTTCAGCAGAACCATCTTCGGTTCCGTAAGCAAATCAAGGCCTTTCTATTCGCCTCAGCTTTTTCACTTCCTCTCCCCTGCTGATGACAAGTCTGTTGCACGCACCTGGTCACCTGGCCACATTTTGAATTTGAGTCCAGGTCCCTGCCTGTGCAGTTGCACCCACACTGCCTCTTGGCCACCCTAGCACTTGTGTTCTGTATCTTTATCCCTACAGTCCACCCTCTCTCTGCACTTATTAGCCACCCGCTGGCTGCACCCTCTGATTACCAGCACTTAGTCACCCGTTGGCTGCCCTCTGTTACCTGCACTTCTCCCTGTCCCCTCACTTTTTGCACTTCTGCATCCCTCCTCCCCCGTTTGTACTTCTCCCCCCGCCCCCCGTGCATAATCTGAATGACACAAGGCCTAGTAAGATTGTTGTTTTGTCCTCCCTTTGTTTCCCCACCTTGTCTTGTCACGCCTCGAAACACTTGTGTACAGGTGCGTTATAAATGCCATATCATATCATTATATATAAAATGTAAGTGTTCAGAAGGTAAATGTATATCATTCGGTACAGTGCACATTTGAGTCCAAAAGGCACAAGAAAGCATCATATCTCGCTTCAAATTGCTAATATTTAATTAATGCAATGTTAAAATGTGTATTTAAAGAACAAAAGTGTGCTCTAGTACTGTCTTAATTGCATGCTGCCAGGTCTCCTACCCATACCATCCTGTATCTTGCAATCCTCTGTCAGATGAACAACACACACACACACACACACACACACCATGCAGTTATCTCTCCACCACCACATAATCGAGAGGCTATGGCCTTCCTACCAAGCTTTCCACTGCATAGTGGCTGGAGGGCTACCGCATGCTAAACACCACTACCACAAACATGCATCGAGTTCCACGAGTTAAATTACTTGAAATCGTATTGAATAAAATGCATGTCTGGACTCGTACAATAATATTATGCAAAGAAAAACATGTGGAACTGAGTAAATGCAAACATTCCTAATTTCTAAAAAAAGAATACAAAAAAGAATAAACATCAGTCTCGAGAACGAGCATGCTGTGTGCGTTATCAAGAGTATTCTACAACCCACATGTTCGCTCCCATACACCGTTTCACCTTATCAGTCACAATGTATGTGTGAGTCACCCTTCAAGGCTATCATTATCCTAATGCGATCCAGGCAGATCGCAAATGCACACTCAGTGAAAGAGCAACACACCATTTCCGCTTTTTTGTCTTTTACTTGCTCATGCCCAAAGCAATGTTTCTGTGAGCAGCTCCAAGTGGTCCCTTGGATGACTTTCACATTCCTGGAAAGCTTTCCTGGTAATTGCATGACTTCAAAAGCCAGCAGGACCTTTGAAAACCAGAGATATGCATTTGCATTTCACATTATGTACAGATTGAGGAAATCAATTTTTCGCTGGAGACAATGCCGTGTAAAATCCTCTACACCCTTTAAGCATGTGCTAAATAATCCGAACTCTGGAACAAACTAATGTTGTTGGCCAATGAAAAAAGGCCAGCAAACAGGTTGCCACATTTCTCTATCTAATACTATGGGCCTCATCACGACTTTGGCGGTAACCCTTAAATCCGGCGGTAGCGCTATTACCGCCGGATTTAAGGGTCCGCCAAATCAGGACTTTGGCGGATTTCACCCCAGCTCTGAGGGGAAATCCGCCGAAAATTCGCGCTCATACCAACGGCGGGAAATCCGCCGGCGGTATAAGCGCAACATTTTCCCATTGAGCCCAATGGGGAATGGGGCATTCCCGAATGGGCTCAATGGGGAATGGGGATTAACATTACCGCCGAACTCGTGATCCTGCGCTATTAGTGCTGGGGTGTTTTGGAGGTAGGGCAGATAGCTCCGGCGCTAATAGTCATGATGAGGCCCCATATCACGTGTCTATTAATGTTTGCTTATCTGCTAACATATGAAGGCTAAGAGCGACAACACAAACAGAATACAGTAAGAGTAATTTATAACATTGTTCCCATAACTCGCAAAAAGAGAAGCCACACTCTCTAAACGACCTCACCTAGAGAAAACCATAGACCTCATTAAGGGATTGCCAGCCCTTTGCTGTTTATGCATCATCTGGTGTGACTCCTCCATCAGATGTTGAAGATCCAGCTCCTAGTGACAGTAGCCAAATGTATTATTGTTTTAGACCAGGTTTAAAATAATGGCCTGACTTCCCAAATTAGCAGGTTCAGCTTGCCCATTAAATTGGCAAGGATGATGCCCCCCAATGTATGAGACTATATTGATGCCATAAATCTAAAGTAACAACACACTTGTTTTTTTGTGTTTCATAAAGCAAATATAGCCTTTGCAATTTCATAGAATCTAAACATATTTAACGCCTTTACAAATACAAAGGCTGGATGTGTTCCCAATGTTTTGCATGGGGCTGCACATGAGCCAGTACAGGAAGCTGTCAGCGCCTTGCACTGTTTCATGTGTGGACCTATAAAAGATATCAGGAAGATGTCAGCTGACTCCCAGTGTATCTTTGCTTCAATGGGTACAATTAATCCGGCCTTGCAGGGAAATAATTGCCTCTTCACTACTACCAGTTGGTGGAGTGTGTTGTGTGTGTGTGGTATGTGTGAGTCAATGAGTCTCTATGTGAGTGTGTGTGTGTGTGTGTGTGTGTGTGTGTTTGTGTGTGTGGGGGGGACTTCAAATGCATGATCATCACACGCCACCCCTGTAAGGACAATACCATACCCTTTATCACACTCACTACATGTGACTAAAACGAATCCAACAACTACACCATTTCTGTAGGGGCTCCAATGTCACAGTCATCACACACCATCTCTGCAGGGACTTCAATATCTCAATCCCCACACACCATCACTAGGAGGACTTTGCAATCTCCTACTTCACTCTCCCCCTCTGTTGATACTTAAACAATTCTAATATGGCACAAAATATCTGTGGTCATTTAAACATTTCTGTTTGATCTTAATAACACTATTCACTGTCATCATACACCATCTTCGTGGGGACTTTAACACGTCTATATTCACACTCCATCTGTGTGGGGACTTTAATGCAATTATTAGCACATACTACGTCTTTGGGCACTTCAACCATCTCCCTCCTCATTAACCACTCCTGTTGGGACTTGAACATTTCTAACATCACACATAATATTTACAGTCACTTAAACATCTCTTTTGGATAGTAATTTAACTCACCACACACCATGCGTATGGGGACATCAACACTGCTATATTCTCACACCATCTCTGTGGGGGCTTTAATGGCATGGCCGTCAAACGATATCACTGTATGGACTAAACACATACTTCATCACAATCTAAGAGGCGACTTAAAAATAAATCTCTCAATAGCTACACCATCTCTCTGGGAACTCCAATGTCACAGTTCACACACCATCCCAGTGCAGACTTCAATAGCACAATCTTCACACACTATCACTTAACATCTTCCTCCCCACTAAACACCTCTTTTGGGTATCAAGCATTTCTAATACCACACATAATATCTACAGTCAGTTAATCATCTCTCTTGGATATTAATTTTACTCTTCACTCTCATCACACACCATCCACATGGGGACTTGTCAAACACCATCTTTGCGGGGACTATAACACAATTATTATCACACACTATGTCTGTGGGGACTTCAAATGCTTGATCTTCACACACCACCTCTGTAACGACTATACCATTACCTTTATCACACTCACTACATCTGACTAAAACATCAACAACTACACCATCTCTGTCGGGTCTCCAATGTCACAGTCCTCACACCATCTCTGTGAGGACTTTAATATCACAATCCTCACACATAATTTCTAGGAGGACTTTGCAACCTCCCACCTCACTCACTCCCCCTGTTGGCACTTAAACAATTCTAATATTGCACAAAATATCTGTGGTCACTTAAACATTTCTGTTTGATCTTAACATCACTCTTCACTGTCATCATACACCATACATGTGGGGACTTTACCACCTCTATATTCGCAGACTCCATCTCTGTTTGGGACTTTAATCTCATTATTATGCACCAAGTAGAAAAATAGGGCACCTGGCGGCGCCCTGATTTACCCAGGTGGGTACATGTATAATTACGAAAAAAATAATCAGGATGAAAGATCCTACAAGCGATAGTGTGGTTCTGTATATGTATATTTATTTCAAGATGACACAGAACATTATTGCTGATTTGACAATTACTTTACAGTACTTTCGATAAGCACGAAAGTTTGAAAAACAAACGGACAAGAATGATTGTAAATATTGGTAACACAGGCAAATGTCGTCCTCAGAGGTATTGAGGTCAAAACTCCACATGGAGGCACATTCCCAAGGCAGATGAGGAAGATGAGGTAGGAAGGACCTACTATTAAGGGAAGGTGCGCCTGAGACTGAAAAATGGTCCCAGGCATAGTTCACACAAGGTGTACACAACACCCCCAGGTATCCCCCTTGCCGCCTCCTCGCTCCCGGCACCAATTTCCTGATTCCCGCCCTCTGCCGCCTCCAGCTCCCGCCCACCCCGCTCCCATTGGTCAACTAAGACTGCCTACGAGAGTCTATCTACTCGTACCTCCTCACCGGCTCCTTTCCTCCATCGGAGCTCGGTGAGGGTGCCCAGAGCCTTGCTGCCTATTTTCCACCTTCTTGGTGCCATTCTGCAGTCCCTGTGCCCCCCAGGCATCCCCCTTGCCGCCTCCTCGCTCCCCGCACCCATTTCCTGATTCCCGCCCTCTACCGCCACCAGCTCCCGCCTAGCCCGCTCCCATTGGTATATCCCCCCAACACGCTTCTGTTGAGTGCACATCCATTTGCGCCCATCTCTGTGGTCCCCGCTAGCCTAACCTCACATTCTCTGCGCCCCCTCCACCCGACCTTGCTCCTTGATCCCCGTTCTCTCCCCGCTTCCTGGTTTCAACAACCCGCCTCCCAGCCCGCCCACAAACCACTCATTGGCCGCTTGGTCGTGTCCCATCAACCATTACCGACCTTCCCAGGGCAGCCCCCTGCCCGGCAGCCCCTCGGCTAAGGACCTCGAGGCAAAGGACGGCTCCAACAGTGACGGCTCCAGGTCGTATCTGCAGGTATCCACAGGAGAAGCAAGAAGCCAACAACAAGTAAGTGTGGGAAGGGCGGGGCCAGAAGCAACTACTTCAGGCCATACTACCCTACCACTCATCTAACAAAGCATCACTACCGTAAATTCATTATGATTGCATTCATAAACTCTGTCCTTTACATGTGAAAGTTGTACCCAATTGCATTTAGAAGCTGTGACCAATAGCCTCTATGAGAAAGATTGCATCTAGAAGTGTGCCCAATTGCATTTAGAAGTATCCCCAATTGCATTTAGAAGCTGTGACCAATAGCCTCTCTGAGAAAAAGTTGCATTTAGAAGTGTCCCCATTTGCATTTAGAAGTGTACCCAATTGCATTTAAAAGTTGTGACCAATAGTCTCTCTGAGAAAAGTTGCATTTAGAAGTATCCCCAATTGCATTTAGAAACTGTGACCAATAGCCTCTCTGAGAAAAGCTGCATTTAGAAGTTGTGCCTAATAGCCTCTCTGAGAAAAGCTGCATCTAGAAGTGTGCCCAATTGCATATAGAAGTGTACACAATTGCATTTAGAAGTGTACCCAATTGCATTTAGAAGTTGTGACCAATAGTCTCTCTGGGAAAAGTTGCATTTAGAAGTATCCCCAATTGCATTTCGAAGCTGTGACCAAAAGCCTCTCTGAGAAAAGCTGCATTTAGAAGTTGTGCCTAATAGCCTCTCTGAGAAAAGCTGCATCTAGAAGTGTGCCCAATTGCATTTAGAAGTGTACCCAATTACATTTTGAAGTTGTGACCAATAGTCCCTCTGAGAAAAGTTGCATTTAGAAGTGTCCCCACTTGCATTTAGAAGTGTACCCAATTGCATTTACAAGTTGTGACCAATAGTCTCTCTGAGAAATGTTGCATTAAAAAGTGTCCCCAATTGCATTTTAGAAGCTGTGACCAATAGCTTCTCTGAGGAAAGCTGCATTTAGAAGTGTGCCCAATTGCATTTAAAAGCTGTGACCAATAGCCGCTCTGAGAAAAGTTGCATGTAGAAGTGTCCCCAAGTGCATTTAAAAGTTGTGACCAATAGCCTCTCTGAGAAAAGTTGCATTTAGAAGTTGTGCCTAATAGCCTCTCTGAGAAAAACTGCATCTAGAAGTGTGCCCAATTGCATTTAGAAGTGTACCCAATTGCATTTAGAAGCTGTGACCAATAGCCTCTCTGAGAAAAGCTGCATTTAGAAGTGTGCCCAATTGCATTTAGAATCTGTGACCAATAGCCTCTCTGAGAAAGGTTGCATTTAGAAGTTTTGTCTAATAGCCTCTATGAGAAAATCTGCATTTAGAAGTGTGCCCAATTGCATTTAGAAGCTGTGACCAACAGCCTCTCTGAAAAAAGTTGCATTTGATGTGTCCCCAATTGCATTTAGAAGCTGTGACCAATAGCCTCTCTGAGTAAGCTGCATTTAGAAGTTGTGACCAATAGCCTCTCTGAGAAAGCTGCATTCAGAAGTGTGCCCAATTGCATTTAGAAGTGTACCCAATTGCATTTAGAAGATGTGACCAATAGCCTCTCTGAGAAAGTTGCATTTATAAGTGTCCCCAATAGCCTCTATCTGAAAGTTGCATGTAGAAGTGTGCCCAATAGCCTCTCTGTTAATTTAGAAGTATGACCAATAGCCTCTCTCTGAAAGTTTCATCTAGAAGTGTGCCAATATCCTCTCTGTGAAAGTTGCATTTAGAAGTGTGCCCAATAGCCTGTCTGTGGAAAGATGCATTTAGAAGTGTGCCCAATAGCCTCTCTGTGAAAGTTTCATTTAGAAGTGTGCCCAATAGCCTCTCTCCGAATTTAGAAGTGTGCCCAACAACCTCCCTGTGTGCCCAACAGCCTCTCTCTGAATTTAGAAGTGTGCCCAATAGCCTCTCTGTGGAAAGATGCATTTAGAATTGTGCCCATTAGCCTCTCTGTGAAAGTTGCATTTAGAAGCGTGCCCAATAACGTGTCAGTGGAAAGTTACGTTTACTCTATAGCATCTCTGTGAAAATTGCATTTAGAAGTGTGCCTAATAGACTCTCTGCGAATTTAGAAGTGCACTCAACAGCCTCCCTGTCAGAGTTGAATTAGAAGTGTACCCAATAGCCTCTCTGAGAAAGTTGCATTTAGAAGTGGGCCCAATAGCCTGTCTATAAATTTAAAAGTGGGCCCAACAGCCTATCGGTGATAGTTGAATTTAGAAGTGTGCCCATTAGCCTCTCTGTGAAAGTCACATTTAGAAATGTGCCCAATGACCTCTCTGTGAAATTTGAAATGTTACCAATAGCCAGTCTGGAAAGTTGAATTTAGAAACGCTCCCAATAGCCTGTCTGTGAAAAGTTGCTTTAAAATGTGCCCATCAGCCTCTCTGTGAACTTAGAAAGTGTTCCCAATAGCCTTTTTGTGGAAAGTTACATTTTGAATGCGACCACAATAGCCTCTCTATAAAAATTGCAATAGTGTAATGACTGTGGAGAGCGGATGACTGTGAGCAGCGGATGAGTGTGGGGAGCGGATGAGTGTGGAGAGCAGATGAGTGTAGAGAGCGGATGAGTGTATGGAGTGGATGAGTATGGGGAACGGATGAGTGCGTAGAGCTGAGGAGTACGTAGGGCGGACGAGTACGTAGAGCGGAAGAGTACGTAGAGCGGACGAGTACGTAGAGCGGATTGAGTGTGTGGAGCGGATTGAGTGTGTGGTGCGGATAAGTGTCTGGTTTAGATGAGTGTGTGGAGCGGATAAATACGTAGAGCGGATGAGTGTGTGGAACGGACGAGTACGTAGAGCGGACGAGTGTGTGGAGCGGATGAATAGGTGGACCGGATGAATGTATGGAAAGGATGTGTCTGTGGAGCAGATGAGTGTGGGGAGCGGATGAGTGTGTGGTGCCGATGAGTGTGTGAAGCGGGTGGGTATGTGGAGCGGATACATTCATAGAACGGATGAGTGTGTGGAACGGATGAATGTGTGGAACGGATGAATGTGTGGAACGGATGAGTTTGCCGAGCGGATGAGTGTGTGGTGCGGATGAGTGTGTGGAGTAGATGAGTATGTGGAGCAGATAAATGCGTAGAGCGGATGAGTGTGTGGAACGGAGAGTACGTAGTACTCATCCGGACGAGTAGTATGTCAAGCGGACGAGTAGTATGTTGAGCCGATGAGTGTGTAGACCGGATGAGTGTGAGCACAGGTGTATGGAATACATGAATGCATGCGTGGGGCACAGTGGAGATTGAGGGTAGACTAGAGCATGCAAGGTCGGCTATAGTGCATGAGTGTGTCGAGCAGACAGGAGTGTGTAGGGCAATCTTGACTGCCTATAATGAAAAAAAAAATGCATTGAACGGACCTGATCGCATAGAATTGCGTGACGTACATAATATAGTTTGGAATGCAGAGAACATTTGAAAGAACATATATCATACCACACCCAACGCTTACTCTCTTCTTTACACCACCACTCAACTAGAACACAGAGATACTATGACACCATTCGGTATAACTGTTCTCATATCAACATATCCCGCTCACTCCCCATCACTCTGAGTAAACACTGCTGGTTTCACACCCCCCAGCCAGGCGTTCTCCTCAGGCTTAACGCAGCCACACTCGACCTGGATAAATCCTGCCAGTGCGAACACATATTCCTGATCTCTCAACCACCACACCTACCGCTAAGAAGCAGCTACCACATGGATTCCGCACCAGCTGCACACATACCTGGTGCGCACACGCACCTTTGGACTCTCGCTTCTCTATCTACTGACCCGAACTTCGGTTCCCAAGGGCGGTCAACCTATCAGCGCCTTCAGACCATACCAATGGTATATAAGGCGCTATTTAAATGCCAAATAACAATAACAATTACTTTGTTAGATCTATTGGGGGACAGTTTAATAGTGTTTTAGTACAAGAAGGGATATAGTGCCACTTGGAATTTGGACATTCGGGGCAAACTGGGGGTGGTGTTTGGTCGAAGGGCACACAACTGGCAAATAAAACAGAATTTGAGGTCAGAGGTCTGTGTTTCTGAACCTGGGGATCTGCGGGTGGTGATTCAGAGTTATGGAGATGGATGTTTTTTTCCAAGCCGGCGCTGAGGCCCAGTTCATTTGCAGTGCAGTGATGTAAAAAGAAGACGAAGATACAGGGTCTCATTACGACCCAGGTGGTCCGGAAATAACAGTGGCGGGTTTACCCGGTAAACCCGCCGCCACCGTTGTTTCCGGACCACCTGAGTCCGACCCCTGCAGGCGGGAGGTGATGTTCCCGCCAGGTCTGACCTGGCGGGTTTAACACCTCCCACATGCAGGCGGACGAGGAAACACTGGCAGCATTACGAGATGCTGCCGGTGTTTCCATGATCCCCATTTCCATCGAGTCCCATAGGACTCAATGGGAATAGGGATTTACACCATTCCGCCTCCGTGATTCCCGGTAAAGCGGGGTTGTAATGCCCCGGTAATTCCGGGAATCACGGAGGCGGAATGGTAATACGAGTCTGGCGTTAACCTGGCGGTTTTACCGCCTCGGTTAACGCCGGACTCGTAATGAGGCCCACAGTGTTTGAAGTGATACTTTTTACACTCAAGCATTCATGAGAATGGGCTCGCTGTAAAGACCGCAAAGGGAAGGAGGAGAGGGGTGTAGCTGGCTAACTGTGTGTGGACCCAGGGGAGAGGTGCAGGCCTGCAGGCTGGCGCTTCTGTGAGGCCTACTAGAACCAGTACAAAATGGAGTTGGTGATCGTACAAAATGGAGTCACTAATCAACCCTCTTATGGGTGTTGCACGTGTATTTGTCACCCCGAGGCTGTCCAGCACCTTGGGCAGAGGTGCATGGTCAGCCGTGGAACGAGCATAGTGTGCGTGCGGGAACGGCAATGGACGGGAGTGGGTCTGCATTCCCCCTTTCATTACTTACGTAACGAATACTGTAACTCTCCCAACCTCTTACGTTCATTCTCTTCTGCTATTGCTTAATCCCATGCGGGTCTTCTCTTTCGTGGCATCCAGGCCCTGCACACTGCTCTCAGGCTTTCCCCTTCCCGGGCATACTCATCAGGGGTGCATGTCATGTAGATACAGCCACCAACCCCTTCCAGGTCTACCAAAACCACATCGTACCATTGCAATTCACGGGGCTCTTTGATTGTGGTGTGATATAATGGATCTACAATGTACCCAGTGTTATATGTAGCTGCCATTCTATATTTAGGCTCTGATTCATCTCCTGTTAGAACTTGGGCCTCATTTGTCAGCTGTACCACTCCTGCTACTCGTCCCATGGTCACCATCATTGCCACCATCATCACACTGTTCGGTGCTGCAATTGTGCACACACAAAAAATTTAAAGAAAAAAGACGATGATTGGTATCAGCAACTTTGGAGGGCTGCACTCCTCCTTCTCCTTTCATTCGTTCGCCAAATTTGTGTACTGCTGCTATTACTTGGGATAGTGTTCTGTTGTCCGCATCTGTAGAGGGTACGAATGTGCAACATGTGCTCCCTATTTCGACAAACACCGCCGTCCATTGCTTTTAACAGGTCTAAGACATACCTGTCCATTAGCAGAGAGGTCCCTTTTTTCATGTCTGGAATAATGAGTGTCTTGTTACAGATCTTGTTTGTTCCCAGATGTGTTTTTCCTTCTCCATGGAAACATAACTCATACAAGATTTCTCGTTGCAGCTTGAATGGCTTTTCAAGGGCTGCAACCAACGTTAGTTTTGTGATATGCAATGACCACATTGGGGCGCATGTTTTTTGGATTCACTGTAGCTTTTCATCTAAGAGTCCTCGCAGTGCTTCTGCTTTGCACATTATTTGTTCTTCTTGCCATTTATAGTCTAGAAACAATGTTCCTTTTATCACAAGAAAAGGCTCCTTCAGGCAGACCGCTCCTTTTGGTTTATGGTAACATGTCTTCTCGTTCTGCAGCATTTCGAATGAAACTGTGTGTGCTTGAAAAGTGTTTTTTATTCTACACAGTGCGAGATGTATTAGACACTGGGATTCTGCAATAGGCGACTCTTGTGGTAACAGAACTTTAGGAGTTCCTTAGGCATGGGGTATCAATGAGCACACATAGCAGCTCTCGTTTGTGGTCTGCTTTGCTGTTGTACTCATGTCTGCGTACCATTTATTAGACTGATGTGGGTGCTGTGGGTCTTCTATTGTGTCTAATCCCAACCCATGATATTCGTCATACTTCTCCCATCCTGCCCCGCTTTTCCTTCTTCTGTTCCCCCTTGGGTTATTGGACATCTCCCTTTCTCCTCTGCATTATATTGGAAATCTCCCACCCTTGTTCCTCATGTTCCACTCATCGTATGTTCTGATATCATTTGAGGTAGATTGCGTGGTTGTATAGAGTTGATTGTTGGGCCACGGAAATTCAGAGGCATTTGGGTTACTCATTTCGTACACATTGAACTCAGTGAGGGCTGTGTAGTTTTCATTGTGTGTTCTGTGTGCCCAAATTAATTTGAAGCCATTCCATATAAAACGGGCCCTTGTTTTACGAGGTCTACTCCTCCTCCCCCTCCTTTTTATCTATTGATATAAATGATATTGCCCAATACAATACAAGTCCAAACATCATGGAAAAGAAAATTATTACACTACAGCATGATCCATACTCATACGAATATAACCTTAAACCATTAATTTTTCTACTATCCCTATCTACACTTATGTTGTTAGCACTGGGGGCCCCCGTTGTTGCCATTGATGATCCTACAGAGTGAGATGTAAAGGGGTGAAGTACACATTTCTCACTTGTTATTTCATGTTTTATGTTTAATTTTTTGTTTTTATGTTACTCTGTGTAATTAAGAGAGAGAGAGAGAGAGAGAGAGAGAGAGAGAGAGAGAGAGAGAAAGAGAGGGAGCACAATAGACATGTTTGTTTACAATTTATTTTTCACTTTTCACATTCATTTTATTCATAATATTCCACATTTCTCTCTCATATACATATGCTTCTTAGTTTTTCTGGTTATCGCTTTTCCATTTCAGTGTTTTTCCCTTCTTCCTTTTTCTCTTTCTCACATTTGCATAGTTCTTTCTGTACTCTTCTGCTCTTGTTCTGGCATTACACTGTCATAAGCCCTTTGTACGTTGGTTAAGTGGATCCAGTATCTTAGGCCCTTCACTTTCACCGCAGTGGGTGTGCAATATATTACTTCATAAGGGCCATGGAACCTGGGTGCATTCCACCATCGCACGAAGTTACGCACGTATATCATCTCCCCTGGCATCAACTGGCAGTTTGGGCTATCTGCTGCCGGTGTCATAGTGTCACTCTCATTCTCCTGTGTGAAGGGAGCAGCTAGCTGTTTCGCTATCAGCCTTGCTGCTTTGGTCTGTTTTCTTAAGCATTCCTGAAACTCTTCCCCTAACACTGTTGCACTCCTGCATGCATTTTCTTGTCTTCTCAGGGGGGAGAGGGCTGTGTGCATACGTCTGCCTGTCACTATTTTATGTGGGGATAAGTGGTGGTCTTTGTTAGGCTGGTTCCTTAACTCAAGCAACGCTAACGACAAACAGTACATCCAGTTTTTCTTTAGGGTGCAGCATCATTTTGACAGTCTGCTTTTCAAGACGCCGTTGATTATTTCCTCGATTCCATTGGCTTGCGTGGTGATATATTGAGTATATGTTGTGAGTAATACCCAACATTGTTGTCACTGTTTTGAACCAGTCATTGACGAAAAGCATTCCGTTGTCAGAGCATATGACGTCACATATTCCCCAGCAGGGAAACATTTCCCTTACTAAACATTTTGCCACACATTTTGCATATCTCGTGTGTGCAGGGACCTGCTACCACCCAATGAGAAAATGGGCAGACCACCACTATCAAATATCGGGATCCATTGCATCTCTCTCCCATGACTGCATAGTGAATGTGCAATTCACGGAAGGGTCCAATGGGCCAGGGCCGTGTTCATCTCAGTGTTCTTAGTGTCATCCCTGAATTGTAAGTTTGACATGAGGTGCATTCTATTGCCATTTTAGACACATGTTCATGTAGTCCGGGCACAAACCAATTGTCTTGTATCTCTGCAGCTATATGCTGTTTTGCATTGTGGGCTGTGAAGTGTAGCTGTTGAAATGCTATCTCTAATAGTTTTACTGGCATCAATACTTTACCTGTGTTGTTCTGTCTCCATAGGAGATCTGTTGCTGACTGACTGCATCCTCTTTTACCCCCCTTTAGTCCTTCTCTTCGGGTGATGCTTCTTGTTGTAAGTCAATTATCTGTGAAACTGGCATTGAATTATATCCCTCCCCTTGCACTTCCTCGACATGCCTTTGAAACACAAATTTGCCAGGCATTTCTTTCACAAGGTATGCTGCTTCTTTCCTGGCAGTGTCTGCTGCTGCGTTCCCTAGTGAGATGACGTCACTATTGTTATGTGGGCATGGCACTTTACCAGTGCTACCACTGTGTGTTCTTTTAGGGCCTCAATTAGTTCCATGAGTTATTTTGTGTGCTGTACGGGGTACCCGTCTGCTCATCTAAATCCTCTCCTTCCCCAGCGTGCCAGCTCCCCATGCACTGTTGTTGACATGTAAGCTGAGTCTGTGTATAGTGTAACTGCGCTCCCTTTAGAAGTATGTAAGGCTTCAATTAGTGCCACCAGTTTGGCTGCTTGCGCCGAAAAATGTGCATGCAGTCTTTTTTGTACAATCATTTCATACTCTCCTTCCTCTAGTCGCACCACTGCTGCCCCTACATGTCTTTCTCCTGTCTCACAATTCATTGATTATGACCCATCTGTGAAGTACACCTCTCCCTCATTGAGTGCATTCTCATGTGCTGTGGGTGTGTTTTCATCTCCCCCCCTCTATGTAGCTCAATCATGATTTTACATGTCTTCTACTGTGCATGTTTCTGCGAGGAGTGTGGCTGGGTTCATTGTATTTCACCATACTGCATGTATGTTTGCACTGGACAAGATGATCCCATAGGCAGTAGCTCTCTGGGTTGTTAATGTGCTTTTTGATCTTTCAAGTATTGCAAACAGTGAGTGCTCCACGAACAGGGTCACACCATCACGTTTGTGGCACTTTCTTCAATGGCGAACGCTGCGGTTGCAAGAGCTTGTTCGCAGGCGAAATGTCCTTGCATAACTGCATCAAGAGTGCCGCTGTAATATGCCAGTGGCTAATGGCCCAGTGATGTTTTCTGTGTTAACACTGCGGTCATTAGCATTCCATCGCAGTGTGAAAACAGATAGAATTTGCGGTCATAATCTAGTGTGGTTAGGACAGGTGCCGTAGATATCAGTTATTTTAATGTGTTAAAGCCAGTGTGCATTTCTTGTGTCCAACTCAAGGTAGTGTTTTCCTTTTGTGATACCTTAAGTGCGTGTAGTAGAGGTTTTGTATATGCTGCATAGTCCAGTATCCAGGTGCAGCAATAGTTGCACATGCTGAGAAACCTTTCCATTTCCTTCACTGTTTTGGGTTGACTAAATGCCCACACTGCTGCTACTCTATCGGGTACTATCCTTTTACCATCTTTTGTGATCAGTTGACCCAGATACAGTATTTGTGCTAGACAGTTTTACAATTTTTACTTGTCCACTTTATATCCCTTGTATGCTAGCAGGGTAAGCAGTGATATTGAATCTTTTCTGCACTCTCCCGCATTCTTTCCACAAATCATCCACATCTTGAACTATTGTGCTCTTAGTGTTAATGTTGCCAAGGTCTTTATGTCATATTCTGTTAAAAATACTTGGGCTCTCACAATATCCCTTGGGCAATTTACAGTGCTCATACCTCTTCCCACCCAGGGTAAATGCTGTCAAATACTGTGATTCGGGGTCCAGTGGTATCGAGAAAAAAGCAGTATTCAAATGTACCACAGTGAAACATGTTGCTGTTTTTGGAATACTACACAATATTGATGCGGGGTTTGGGACAAGTGGGAACTCTTTTTGTATGTCCTCATTGAGAGAGCGTAGGTCCTGTATCATCCTCCATGTCCCTCCATTTGCTTTTTAAATGGGCTAAATACAAGTATTTCAATGATAAGTTGATGGTACAATGATCCCCTGCTGCAATAGTGCATGTATTGTCTCTTTTATTCCTTCTTCTGCTTCTTGTGGCAGGGGGTACTGTTTCACCCAGGGCAACAGGGCTGCGGGTTTGAGTTTCATTTTTACAGGGGTCACTTCTCTTAGTAAGCCTACATCATGAGGGCCAGTGGTCCATAACACTGGTGGTACTTGCTGCATGTCCTCACTAAAGAATGCTTGAGGTGCACTGATGACGGCCATGAGGGGGAGTGGCACTTGTCTGTGTTGGATCATGATTTCACAGGGGATCAATATTTCCATTATAATTTCCCCATAAGTGTCGGCATCAGTGAACAACTCCTCATCTGAAATGTCTCGTAGTGCTATATTGGGGTTAATACACAACACTGTTCGCCACTCACATCCATGTATGTCTATACCAATGACAGTAATTTGTTGTGTTGACACCTGCACTCCGTGTAGGTCTATAGACACTACTGACCCTGGTACCACTACCGGGGGTGCCACGGGACAGAACACAAATTCAGATGGTACCCGCCACTCCTGTCGTGTGAGTTCCGGCAAAACACGTGCCATCACCTTCAGCCCCTGTATGAACAAATCTGGGTCAACTGGTATCCCACGCATTTGTTGTGCAGTGGCTTGTGTGTGGATCACTAACATAGCGTGCATGGTACATATTCCTGATGTTGAACACACTATTCCTCTCTCCGTGAAAGATATGGTCCTATTGAGCTTGCTGAGGAGGTCCCTCCCTATCAAGTTTATGGGCAAGTCTTCGTAATACAGTAGGGGCACTCGCACTGTCTTCCCACCTGCCGTTACCTCCAATTCTTCTATGTTCGGAAACTCGACCACCGCCCCAGAAAATCCCTGAGTCTCCATTTTAAGATTCCACAACAGAAGCTGGCCTTCTTTTAGGCACATTTTTTCCACCCCTGAATCCACCATAAAAATGAATTGTTTGTTTCCTATCTCTGCCCCCACCAGTGGTTCCTTGGCTGCATTGAGGGTCATTGACAGTACTGGACACGCAGGTGCTCTCTGTGGGCTGTCCTATGCTGAGTATCTCATGTTCTCCCCATTATTGAATACATTATCTCCTACCATTGCTGTCCCTCTGAAGGATGCTGGTGCACCATTTGCTGTGGTAGCGAACGGATTTCTGGGTGCCATGGGCATATGTTCCTGTGATTGAGGGTGTTGTTGGACATTTTCGTGGGTGTGCCCTCTATTCATGTGTATACCTTGAGTCATGTTGCTCTTCCCTCCTAAAGCCACCGATTAGCAAGTCGTGCGGGCTGCCTGAGTCGGGGTGATCATATTGTTGCTCATTTTGGTAGGGGCCCATGGGATGCCTTCGTCACTCTTGTGAAAAATGTCCCCACCTCCCGCAGTTCCAACATGTCCCCTGTCCTCCTCCTCTGGAGCCCTGTCTTCCATATCTAAACCCATCCCCTCTAGTCCCCCTGTGTCCACCTCTTCCTCCTCTTCCGCTCCTTTCTTGCCATTGGGGCCCTTCATATTGTTCTTCGCTGGCCTATTGCTCCCGTCCATTTACTGCCCAGTTTGCTGCCATTCTTGCCTGGGTAGTCACTGGCTCCTCCTCCCCCTCTCTTTCTCTGTCTGTGGGGAGGGCTGCTACTGCTGCAGCGATCTTCACCAATTTTGTCTGCACCAACTTCACTTCGTCTGCCAACCTCCTCTGTGCTATTTCCTTCTCTCTTTCTTTGATCCTCTTACAATGGTGCACTATTATGCTCTGTATTTCTGGCCAACCTTTGGCTTCTAGCCTAGCTATTTTATCAAGGGCCTTCTGCACTTCCTTCCGGTGCTCTCTTTTAATTATAAAATAAAACAAGGAGGCGGAATGGTCCCAAGCTGTGCCTGTCTCCGCTCTCCACATCTCCTGCACCCGAAGAATGTAAGCAGTCGCATCCTCCTCCTCCCCCATTGTACACTGCATCACGGACTGTAGGTCGGGGGTGTCTGGGAATGTTTCTCTTAATGTGTACCATACTCTTGCCCTTACTGCGTTAAATGATGCCCCATCATGGCGATCACACTCTATTGTTATTTCGGCAAATCCTGCCTTCGCCCACACCCTGTTAGCTTGATCTCCCACTGCGGATACTAGCAGGATTTTGACATCACCAGTTGCTAGGGGATCCCGGCAGTATTTTTCTAAAATGCATATATCCACTTACTCACCCCTCCTGAAAGCGGGGGCAATATCTTTAACAGGTTTGCCGCCCCTTTGTGTATTAATGGCAGCTGTAACTTGCTCCTTGTTTTCCTATACTTACCTTTGCTCCCTTCTTTCCTAACACCGCCATTCTTCCTGCCCTAGTTCTCAACCTCCCTTGCCACTCCTCTTCCATTACCCTCCATATGGAGGATTGTTCTACTCCTAAAGCCCTCCACCTTTTGCCCCCTCCAGTCTCCTTTCTTCTTCTTCTTGTTCTTCTATGTCGCACCAGTATTCTTCGTCCCTCTCTGATGCTACATCCTCACCTTCCCCATTAACCTGTTCGACTACTTGATCTATTTCTATCATTATCATGGGGGTATCATTAATCTAGAATAATATTTCTCCCTTTTTCCAACCCTCCTCCCTTTGCCCTGTTGGGTGTCTGGGGCATTTGTATTTGTTCAGCCCTCGGTGTGGGCAAGCAGCTCTTCTCGCATATATCTCTCAATCGTGTCAATTCTATTTGGGCCATTGTTAGCCTTGAGTCTAGATCTTGAGTGAATTGTTCTATGTCTACAGTTGGAGTACTCACCTTTCCAATTGCTCCTCGCTGATCATATGGGGGTGGTGCTGAGGTTGTTGTTAGGGGTGCAGGTCGGGACTTGGAGACATGCACTGGATCACTGTACCCCTCAGCCGGCTTAGTCAGGAGTGGGTATAGCCTTGCTACCTATACTCTCCCTTCCTTGCTTTCCCCTTCCCATCACTATTTGTTGCCTGGGGAGATGCACCCTGCCCTTGTTTTGAAGCTGTTTCCCTTTGTACTTTACGAACAAACATGTTGCTACCATATCCAAAACACTTTTATCAAACAACCCCCCTTCGGGCCACACCTGGGGCAAACCTTCTCCTTTTAGTTCTGTGATCCATTGATCATGATACTTCTTAATTCTATCTGCATGCCCTGGCAAACTCTGGAAAATATGTGAGAGTGGTGTTTCTGCACCCATCCCAGCCTTAGCAGTACTTTTACTTCTTGATGGATGAATTCAAATATACTCAATCGATGCCCTGCAATAATTCACCATTGCATATGTCACTGCCGTACTCACTTTGACAGAATGTGTAATTAAATAATTGTGCAATATCACTGTTATCATTAATCATTCACTTTGATAGCGCACAGCGGACATAAATAATACAAATTACACAACAATGAACTTTAGACCACATTTAACATTTACACGCACATTTCCCCTGCCTGTCTCTTCTTCCCCCTTGCGTTCCTTCCACTTTATGCTCTACTTCCTCTACCCCCTGATTTACCAGTGTTCTTTTAAAAGGAAAGAAAGAAAAGAAGTTTTTCTAAATTCTATTTCGAGTCCTTTCCTCTATGTAAGACTCCCACTGTTTCCACTTATTTTCCTTGTTATTCTCCTGTATTAGTCGAGATAGTACTAATGTGATGCCACCTTCTACCCCCTCGTGGAGCTAGGTTCCCGTACCTCTATTCACCTTGTAACCTCTGTACCTCACCTAATGGGCATATGCAAAAAGAGTAAGAATATGCTAGAAGAAAAAGCTCCCCTTAGATCCCGTTGGTCCTCCCCCACTATATGATATGATATGTTATTTATATTGCGCTTAATACCCAGAGGTTTCTAAGCATGGACCCGGGGATCAAACCTGTGTTGCTCGTGTCGTCTTGATTCCAAGGCAAGCACGTTGCCGCTGAGCTATCCTCCTGAGACAATCCAGTATGATATGATAGTACAAACCCACACTTTTTTAAAAATCTGACTCCCTTCTTCTCGCTTCTACCCCCACTGTCTTTTAATGTCACTCGCACTTGATACTCACGTGTCCGTCTTGATCTGAGACCCTCCGGACCCGGTCTGTCAAGGTGCCGCCCCACACTCAATGGCCACACCCGGCTCCTGCAAGCGGTACGGTGGGTATTTGCAAAGCCATCACCTGTTGACCCTCTCCTCCTATTGCGTGCGCCCGACTAAGAGTATCGGTTGCCGTAGGTGGGGGGCTTTGAGGAGGTGGGCCCTGGGTCTCCGATGTGGCCGGGGGACGTCTTGTGCCAGAAGGATCGGAAAGAACGCAATCACATCAGGGTCACCAATGAAAGCGAGCAGTCCCTCAAAATACAATTCAACCTCCCCAATGAGAGTCAGTAACGGACACACCCCATTAGGGAATGAGGCCAAGACCAAGTGCGGGTGAAGTTAAGAGATAAAGTTTATCTGAGTAAAATAGGGTATACAGAGGACTCTGCACACTCCGAGAGCGCTCTGTTAAACAATGTAAGAACATACATATTTATTACAAAATCACATCATCTATGACGTGGAATATAGGGGGTACATGAATTGATGGGATTGGGCAATGATGACTGGACACTATAGTATCTTTAGACCCGGTGCTCCAGGATTGGTGGAAGTCCACGTGGTGTCGGCTTGGGTGCACAGGTCAGCTGGGCTCTTCTGGGTGGAGCGCAGGGTCAGGCGGTGTCCGAGCTGTTACAAATTCTATTATACCTTAGAATGCCCTTTCGACCACACATACACTAACAATGATTGACACATTACTACACAAACAATATATCTTATAACCACAAATTGAGCACAATAAGAAGGGTTACTCGATGGGTTCAGGTGCCTCAGCTTGAGGTTATATTCTTGGGCTATCTACATCAATTACTTTGTTAGATCTATTGGGGACAGCTTAATAGTGTGTTAGTACAAGAAGGGATATATTGCCACTTGGAATTTGGACATTTGGGGCGAGTTGGGGTGGTGCTTGGTCGAAGGGCACACAACTGACACATCAAACAGAATTTGGGGTCAGGGGGCTGGGAGCTGTGTTTCTGAACCTGGGGGTCTGCTAGTGCTGATTCAGAGTTATGGAGATGGATGGTTTTTTTCCAAGCCGGCGCTGAGACCCAGTTCATTCGCAGGGCAGTGATGTAAAAGGAAGACGAAAGATACAGTGTTTAAAATGTTACTTTTTACACTCAAGCATCCGTGAGAACGGGTTCACTGTAAAGACTGCACAAGGAAGGAGGAGGGGGTGTCACTGGCTAACTGTGTGCAGACCCAGGGGAGAGGTGCAGGCCTGCAGGCTGGTGCTTCTGTGAGGCCTACTAGAACCAGTACAAAATGGAGTCAGTGATCGTACAAAATAGAGTCAGTAATCAATACTCTTATGGGTGTTGCACCTGTATGTGCCGCCCCAAGGCTATTCAACACCTTTGCCAGAGGCGCATGGTCAGCCGTGGAATGAGCATAGTGTGCAGGCGGGAACGGGAATGGAGATGACCCTTTCTCCCTTACACTGTCGATTGTGTCGGAGACAATGTGGTTCAGTGTAATCATATTATCTAGAGTACTGAAATATTGTCTAAAACCAGTTTGCTGAGGTGATAATAGATTATTTTCACTAATCTACATATTGATGATTTTCAGCAAAAGAGTTCAGCAGATCTTACGGCATGGCCAGCAAACGATAATTACTGGTTCTCACTCCCTTTTTAAAAATGGTTACTAAAATAGCTTTCCAGAATTTCCCCACTTTGCCAGATAGAAATGAACAAATTCAGAAATAGTTTAGCCCATTTAACTGGGTTACGTTTAATGGCAGCATTAGCTAGCCGATCAGGCCCCGGGGCTCTGGACGTATTAATTCTATTAATTATCTTCACAGCATCTGCATAACCAAAGGGGCCTCTAATTGATTATTCCTCCACAACTTTATATTCAACCAGTGCTCTTTATGCCCCACAAAATAAAAATGGCCAACACATTTTAACCATACCCTCACAGGTATAACATTAATATCCTTATCGTCCTCAGTTAAATGTTGTTAATACAAATACCAACATTTCTTTGAGTCGTTGGTCTTACATAATTTAAAAATGTTTCTCCAATTAGCATTTTTGATGTCATATTTATGGGCCTCCAACCAGTTATATGATATTATATGATATGGCATTCATAACGCGCCTATACACAAGAGTTTCAAGGCGCGACGAGGCAGGGAGGGGGAAAAGAGGGAAGACAGAGACAACTATCTTACTAAGCCAGGTGATATTGAGATTGTGCAAGTGCAGTTCTTGTATTTCATACATAGAGTAGCTTCCATTTTTCATTTCTGGTCCCAATCTATCCACATTGCCTGTTTTATTCTCCTTATTTCCTCATTCATTCTTTTTCTCTCATTATGAACATCTCTATCATACGTATTGGCATGCTTCTTCCCTATTTGTTGTGTGACGATACCTCTATTTGTAGTCATTAAGATCATGGCAAGCATATCGCCCAACCACTTAAACCCTGGTCTAGTCATCTCCACGCTATGAATGGGGAGAAGGTTGAACATATTTCATTACATTTCTGTCAGTTCATACATTTCTATTCCCGCCTGCCGTGGTCTGGATATTCATTTTTTCACTTGTGTTATGACTATTTTTATTACCTACCTTGTTAAATTTGCATTTAAGCATTGTGTTACCACTGAGGGGGCTCAAGATATGTTCAAATTCATCCAAATGCTTAAATGTACTCTCGCTAACAAACATAGAGTCCACTCGGTAGCCAACGTTTCTGTTTGTCCAAGTGGCTTTTTGTACCCCTTTACTACCTGGATTTAAGTACGATAGTCTGCAATTCTGGAATAGTTCTACCCATTCGATTCCATTAATTATTTCTACAATTGAGGTGCTAAATTTCCCACCTCCACCCAATTCTGGTGGTACCATTACATCGAATTTGCCACATAATTCTTTCCATTCGTCCATAATGTTTGTAGCTTTATCACAGTAGGCATTGGAATCTCCAACTACCATGATCTCAGAGTTGGGTGACTCCGGCATTCAACCTTCAATGATATAGATCACTTTAACCACTGCCTCCATAAGCCCCCCCCGGGTGAGAGTACACATTTATTAATAGTAATTTGTTGAGCTATCCCAAGTTTCTTACAATGGCACATAGAATAAAAGTGAGTTACCAGATCTATCAAACTACTTACAGGGCTCTTTGCACTAATACATAGTTCCACTGCCGGGCGTCCAACCCCTCTACTAACTGCAGGTTTCTGTAATATATTAAACCCATTAATTGGAATAGTACCACTTACCCATGTCTACTGGAACGCAAAAATGTCGCAATTATCCACAAAGCACTTTCCATCTTTGTGTAGGAAGGAGCTGAACCCTCTGGTGTTCCAGGAGATAATTACAGGCTCAAGGCCAGTCCCCATTTCTCATTTCTCCTCGGGGTAGTCCCTGTCAGGGATCCACATCCCCTACTCCTTTTCCCTTGCTTAATCTGTTCTTTGTTCAGGCTACTATTGCATGGTCTTCCATTTTTAGGCCTGTTACCCATGATTTTATTACAGAATACAATTTTAAAACCATTCCTCCACAGTAGCTCTGAGTATGCACTAATGAGCGCAACAAAGACAGGCATCACAAATTGCAAAAAAATAGCGGGGTCCTGGGAGTCACTTTGCCATACATCAGTCCCGGTTATGAGAGACTTACCCAAAGTTTTTAGCTCACTATCTTTCTCAGAGGAGACATATCCAAAACACATCAGTCTTTGTCCTGCCCTGGGGCAGTCCAGCACTGAAATGCTAGGCAATTCTCCTCTGAACAAGAGTACCAACAGCAACCCCAAACACATGTTTCAGTCTGGTTGGACCTCAACAGTAGGGTGGATCTGTGCGTCTCTAAGAATAGTGAGCAAGGGGTCCACGTCTGAATTCCCCTAGTAACTTACTGTGAGACCCAAAGTTACTTAAAATATGCAAAAAACAAGGGGGGGTCCTGGGAGTCCCTCTGCCGGACATTACTACTGGTTACGAGAGACTTACCCAGAGTCTTTAGCGCTCTATCTTTTTCAGAAGAGAAATATCAAAAATATATCAGTCTTTATTCTGCCCTGGGCAGTCCAGCAGCGAAATGTTATGCAATTCTCCTCTAAACAAGAGTACCAACAGCAACCCCAGACATCTGTTTCGGTCTAGTTGGACCTCATCAGTAGGGTAGATCTGTGCGTCTCTAAGCATAGTGAGCAAGGGTTCCACGTCTGGATTGCCATAGTTACTTAGGGTGAGACCCAAAGTTACTTAAAATATGCCAAAAACATATTCGACCCCTTGCTCACTATTCTTAGAGATGCACAGATCCACCCTACTGATGAGGTACATCAGCACTTTCATATCATATCATATTTTAAGGGTGTTTTACAATTGTATTATCTATTTGGGGGGAAAAAACTGTTTAACTGCCTCTCTGTTTTGAAGCTTAAAACTCACATGGCAATGCCGTATGGATGCAGGCTGTGGGGATATGCCTCCTGTACAAGGTTGGAAACTATCAAGAACAAGCTTTTTAAGGAAGTTAGTAGGATTATCGTCAGCAACCCCAGGCGATGCATTACAACAAGAGTTCGGGACATCTAGTCTAGGGTGTCAGGCACAGATTTGCTTCCTGCTGTTTTTCCATAAAGTGTAGTTCGATTCTGTAATGAATTCAAACAAAGGGAATACTTATAAGGAGATGGTCAGTTCCCCTGCACAAGGAAGTACTAAAGAAATAGGAGCTAAATGAGACAGAGCTCCTTCGCTCCAGGACAAAAGGACAACGGAAACAGTTGATCAAGAAATGTTCTGAAAAAGAAGAGATTGAAAATACCCAGTCACGAATCATGAGGCTGCTTTCCCAAAAACGTTATAGTGAGACTTGCATCGACTGAGTATCGCCAAACTTTGTGACCAAACTAAAATCCCAAAAGTGTAGGATTAGATTAAATCTTCTCATGGTGAGATCTAGAACCACCTGGAAGGGCATAGATGTGCTATGCACCTGTCGGATGGGGAAGGACAAGAACCTTTTACATTCTATAGTAATCTGCACATTTTATATTGATCGTAGAAGAAGATGACCTAAGCCACACTTTCTTAAGAATAATATTAGATACTGCACTGATGCTATCTTTCAATTATGCACTCCACAGATGAGGATCTTATGTATGATGTTCTATCATGTGTTAAAGAGGCTTTTGGGAGAACCTCTAGAGCGTGTGGTCCTCTATAATATTTTACTATACTGATCAGCGTGACATTTTATACTATGTAATCTATGAATTGAGGATTCATGCATGTTATGTTAGCATTTGTAAACAGTGATTCGTAAGAAGGTTTAAAGCATTTAGAAATTGTGTTATTTCCCATCACATTTAATTAGGCTAGGATGTGTTGTTTAATACTGTTAATGGGACATACTGAATAAAATTTGCAAACTATTGTAACTCACAGACACCTTCCGAAGGACCCACATTGTCATCTGCGATGCTATGTTTTCCATGACTGTGGCATCCTGGTTGTGTTTGTCCCCATCCAGCTGGCTGCACTTCAACGTGCTTTGGCAACATGGTATGTTATGTTATGTTAATGGTACTTATATAGCACACCGTCACCAACGGAATTGGTCCCAGGCGCTCTGGGGGATCTGTAAATGAGAAGGTGGGATGGGTTAGTAAGGTGAAGAGGGTGTAGGATAGTGAGAGGAGGGGTGTACTGTTGGCAGCTTCAACTCGGTAGACACCGGGTTCTGAGCTTTGGTGCGAGTATTGGATCGGTGTCAGTCCGCGTGTGCTGTTAGTGCGGCTTATGTGTTGTTGCAGTGTGGTGCAGTGGGTGCAGCCGGCTGTGCGAGAGATGGTTGTGTGAGTTTTTTAAGTATGCAGAGAGTTAGAGTTTATATTGGTTAGTGGGTTATGTGACATCTAACATGCAAGCATTCACAGTTCTATCTAAGTGTAGCACCCGCTGCCCTACACAATTCAGTCTGAGTGTGGCACTCACCAACCCTCACAATACCATCCAGATACCGCACAGGCCGATGTTCATAATTCTGTCCAAGTGTGGGACATGCCAACACTCTCAATTCCCTTCTAGTGCAGTGCCTGGCAATCCTCACAATTCCGTCCAGGTGTGGCACATGCCAACATTCACAATCCGGTCCAGATACGGTGCAAGCTTGTGTTCTCAATTCTAAGTGTAGCACGTGCTAACACTCAGAATCCTGTCTAGATACGGGGCAGGACAAAGTTAGGAATTATGTCTGAATGTGGCATAACATTCACAATCCTGTCTAGATACGGCGCAGGCTAGTGCTCTCAATTCTAAGTGTGGTATATGCTAACATTCACAATCCAGTCTAGATACGGCACAGGCTGATGTTCTCAACTTTAAGTGTGGCACATGCTAACATTCACAATCCCGTCTAGATACGGCGCAGGCTTTTGTTCTCAATTCTAAGTGTGGTATATGCTAACATTCACAATCCTGTCTAGATACGGCTCAGGCTTGTGTTCTCAACTCTAATTGTGGTATATGCTAACATTCACAATCCTGTCTAGATACGGCGCAGGCTAGTGCTCTCAATTCTAAGTGTGGTATATGCTAACATTCACAATCCTGTCTAGATACGGTACAGGCTTGTGCTCTCAACTTAAATCGTGGTATATGCCAACATTCACAATCCTGTCTTGATCCCGCGTAGGCCAAAGTCAGGAATTATGTCTGAGTGTTGCACATGCTAACATTCACAATCCCATCTAGATACAGCGATTTTATATATATAAAAAAGGTCCCGGAGTGTAGCATCCACCATCCCAGAGCCTCCCCGGCAAACGGCCATGGGCGTGGGGCGGGGGGAGCAAATCAGCGGGAGAACAATCCCCACGGGCAGACCACCCCCCACCAGTCCCAATCCACCCCCCATCCAGGCCTGTCCCCACAATCCTACATAAAGTGCCTGCAGGAAGAACACGCTCCCCGCGCGCCTCCAGCGAGGATGCCAGGGGGATGGGTGCAACCAGAGCACGCCAGCCAGCAACTGTCTGGTCCAGTGAAATAATAACCTTGCTGAGAATAGATAACCTAGCTGAGCCTCACTGGACCAAACAGCCACCAACTGGCACACTCCAGCCACACCCATCCCCCCAGCGTCCCCACCAGAAGCACACAGAAAACGAGCTCCCCCCGCAGGCACTACACACAGGACCACTAAAACAAACCCAGATGGGAAACAGACCAGGACCAGCAGGAGGAAGGCTCCAACCCAGGTGGACCACCCTCCCACCGATTTGCCCCCCCCCCCCACGTCCACAACCACCCACCAAGAGGCCCCCGAAATGGCAGAGGCCACACTCAAGACCTTTCATATATATGAATGTGTTAATCACTTATTGTCTTCCCCTGGCTCCTGTGACCCTTTAACAGGAATTTGGGACGCTTTTACTAAAGTTGCAGACGAGGATTCCAGTTAACTTGTCTCCAATTATGATGAGGTGGTGAGGGGTACTAGGTTGGATCTAGCTTTTCTGGCTCCTGTGACCCTTTAACAACAATTTGGGACGCTTTTACTAAAGTTGCAGATGAGGATGCTCCATTAAACTTACAAAGTTACTCTAACAACCCACCGTCTCAAATATTATCAGGCCATTAAAGAGGTGAAATCAGCTTAGTACTCAACTGCATCTCATTGGCCCTGAAGAAGCCTAAAGAACAGTTTGCCATGGCAAGGGAGTTGTCTGCCAATACAGCATCCATCTCTGTCCACCCCTCATAGGATCTCCGATTCCCTATCCAAGAATTTTTTTTTTTAAATTTACATTTTATTAATACATACATTTATTTATACACAGAAGTGATCCAATATTAGGGTGCACATTCCGACCCCTACAACCAAGGCTGATGCTCCAATTTTACCTTGCAGCTCGTCATCTCTGGCATGTTTAGGGTGGTTCACTATCACGGAAAAACACCACTTGGCAACTATTTCACGGCTTGTCCTGCTCCCCTGGACCCTATTCCTCTTCAAGTCCTAAAGGAATTTTGCATTAAACTTTCTCCTACTATCACATCTGCGGTTAATTTATCCGAGTCATGGCATTGTGCGGGTAGCTCTTAAACATGCTTTGGCCACATCGTCTCAAAAAGCCCAACCTGGATCCTTCACTGCCTACAATCGCCTTATGTAATTTTTCATGTTTTTTTTATATGAAAGTGGTCGAGACTATAGTCGACCGTCAGTTTAGGCATTACCTTGAGGACACACGTGTGCTGAATCCTTTTCGATCTGGCTTTCAGCCCTCAATGGGCACAGAGCCAATGCTGGTTTTCCGTTATGGACAATCTCGCCCTTATTAGAGAGTGCAGTCACAGAACAATGTGCAGTCACAAAAGCAGTGCAGTCACAGAACAATGTGTGTTACCAACTATATGTTAGCTTAAATGGTGCCGAGTTACCTTTGTCCAGGAAAACTGCATCCATATGCCATTTCAGCCTCATTTTGCCAATGACAGCCTTTTTGTAACAGTCATAGGGCCTTATTACAGGTCGGGCGATCGGAATTAACAGTGGCGGTAAACCCGTCGCCACTGTTAATTTCCGGACCGCCCGATCCCGAGTCCTGCAGGCGGGAGATGATCTTCCCGCCAAGTCTGACCTGGCGGGTTGAACACCTCCCGCCTTCAGGCGGACGTGGAAACACCAGCACCATCACGAGATGGTGCCGGTATTTCCACTTCCCCATTCCCATGGAGTCCTATGGGACTACATGGGAATGGGGACTTACCGAATTCTGCCTCCGGAATTCCTGGGACACCAGGGTCGGAATGCCCTGGTATTTCCGGCAGTCACGGAGGCGAAATGGTAATACGAGTCCAGCGGTAACCAGGCATTTTTACCACCACGGTTACCGCCGGACTCTTAATGAGGCCCATAGACTCACATCTCAGATATAACCATCCTATCCAGAATACAAACTCCAATGTGAAGGTGATGCAATGATTTGCAAGTACAGACACTTATCCAGACCCACAGTTATATACAAATAGATCCTCCAAGTGCAGGTCAGGTCAGAATATGTACGGCATCATTTTCAATTCCAAAATGTTTCTGGAAGGCAGGAGTCTGCAACCTGAAGCTCCCCAGCTGTTTTGGAATACGGCTCCCTTTTTCCCTTACCATTGACTTTCCTTGCTAAAGCTGAAAGGTGTTTTAGTTTGAGAGATGTTGAGACGCAAAGGTTGTAGACTGATGCGTTAGAGGATGGATGCATTTGATTTCTATAGAGCAACCTATCTAGAAATGAACTGTTGTAGAGATTATTGCCATCTTTTGCCATGTAAAGTCTCATTCCCAAGTGTAGCAATTATATGCAATACATACATGCCCGCGAAGGTCCTCTCTTCATTTGTCTAACGCAGTCTCGTATGTACAACCACTTCCATCTTATGTCTGGCATTGCCTCATAAGACAGGTATGTCCACAATGTGAAAGATCTTGTCTCAGATGTGCAGGTATTTTTTCATATTCCATATGAAGGGGTGGTGAAAATATGTTTTGATTTTTAAATTTTGAAACCCTTTCCCCTGTTTTTCCCCATATGCCATATTCCAGAACTGCTTAGTCTTCTGCAATCCAATTAGATTTATATTTAGAAATGAAAGCTTCATCATGCATGGTAAGTGTAATATATTGCTATAGCTATATCTCTGTGGTTCTTGTACAGCATAGATCAGGCAAGATCAGTGCTTGGGTATTCCACAGACTTATAACAACTGGCTAGTACTTATGTCATCTCAATTAAGTAACTATGAGATAACACGAGAGTTGTATGCTTCGCCAACTAAATGCCCGTCATATAGCTCTCAAGTTGTCCTTATTTCCAGAGGCAGCTGCTGTGTTTTGTAATTAGAGGGCCGTAGATATTTTCCCTAGAAGTTCAGAAGAGACCCTCCACCCCTTCATGAGAGAGCCCACACGAACTAAGAGAATATGGGTGAGTTCTCCCCTGAGATTTAAAAAAAATAATAATCATTAGATAAAATTGTGCATTTTACAGCACACTTTCTGTGACAAATTCGGTACAATCCCACACAGTTTACAATAGGTTTTGTAGGAAAACCCATGAACAAATCCAATAGATGGCATGTCACCAACGGTGTACAGACGCACTTCTCAATGTATTTTAATGATACAGTTGCCCACAATTTATGGCAGTAGTCTGCAAGAGTGAAAACACGTTTTCATGATGGCTGTGCCCAAATATGTCGATGCTGCACCAATATATGCCTGCATTCCTGCCTAAGAACATGTTCATGTTTGCTTTGCTGAAAATGCCAGCAACAGTACTATAATAAAACATGTGATGCTTGCTGCACAAATTATGTTATGTTATGTCATACGAGTGCTGTTGGCTGTCTGCTGGTTCCGCGTTCGTGAGATCATGCCCCCTTACCCAGAAACAGCACAAAATACAGCAAACCCACGCATCTGCACGCGCGCATCAAGCAGAGTGCTCATACAAGTGCTGGTGGCTGTCCGCTGGACCCGCTGGACCGTTGGAACTTTCACATAATACTTGTGGACATCAGGAGCCTTGCAAAGGTATACTTCATATGCACATGGATATTGCCTCAGACCATTATAAAGCCCTGAATAGCACCTGATACTAACTAATAGTAACTAGTCTCTCTGTTTCCACTATAGCATTCGTGAAACCACGTCCCCTTACCCAGAAACAGCACAAATATAGCGAGCATTCGCATATGCGCGAACACATCAAGCAGAGTGCTAATATGAGTGCTATTAGCTGTTTGCTGTGTGCAGGTCAGGTAGAGTACTGGGTAGGGTAGTGTGGGGTACTGTGTGGGCACGAGTGAAAGGCACAATATTAAGCCTATTAGAGCTTACAAGAGGCTGACCCCTCTCCTTGAAGGATTGGACGTCCTGCCCTCTTTGATACTCTTACTTGTCGGACTTAATGATATGGCATTTATAACGCATCTATACACAAGTGTTTCAAGGCGCAATGAGGCAAGGGAGGGGAAACAGAGGGAAGACAGACAACGATCCTACTGTGTGACATTGAGAATGCTCAAGTGCAGGCGAAGGGGGAAGGGGAAAAGTGCAGGGGGAATATGAGTATTCCAACTCCCATCCTTTGAGAACACCCACCCTAAATATCTGCATGAGTTGACCACCTCAACTTTCTTCTTATTGATACACTATTTTCCCTGTATCCTTCCTCACCCAAATACCACGAGTTATCAGATCATGTCAGGCTAGTGGGGCCAGTTAGGGACTGAAACAGAGGCGCAGGGGCCCTTCCAAAGTAAAAGACTGCTGTGGCCATGTGGGTGACAATGAGAGTCACCTGTGAATAGCAGCGCTGCATGGCACAGAAGTATTTAGAATGGCAGAGGTACAGCTTTGGCATTGAATGATGCCGGAGTTGGTCTGCTGGTGTTGTAATGTGGAACCACCAAAATTGCCTTCTGCAACTTTACTATAATATTCATCTTGCAACTATTGCAGCTCTTGTTAGTTTCGGCCAGATTGTTCGTTCGAGTTGTAATACCCTTAGAAAGTATTGGTTTCAAAGTTAAAGTGGCATTATTTCCTGAGACTTCAACTTCAACTGAGACTGAGACTTTCCAACTTCCCCATGAGGATTGTGATGTCACTTCTACTCCCTTGGTATTTTAGTAAATTGATGTCCCCGTTGACACCGCAAGAAATGCAGCAGATCTGTCAAGTAGAACAACTCGGTGATACATGTTTAGTGCATGGCAAGTCAGGGATCGTTGTCCAATAATAAAATAATAGATGACTTCCCAAATAGCCACCAGCAGAGGGATAACACGGGTCACCATTGTGTACCTTTAAATCTGGCAACAGTGTAATGAGAGAGAGGGAGTGCCAATTAGCACTGAGCATGGGAGGCATCCATCCTCACACAAGATCTGAATGATGCTAACAGTATTTTTTAAACAGACACCACAGTACCTCACTTATGCCAGACTCTATTTTCGTTTGCATCTACAACAAAATATATTTGTATATTGGAGTTCTTGGTTTTTCAAGCTTGATGTCCAATGATGTGGACGGCTGTACCGTGAGTTCTTGTTCCTGAGAACCATTACATTTAAGTGTGTTTTATTTCCATAACATCAATGTACACCTGGCTAAGGGAACGACACCTCAAAGAAGAGCTGCATCTAAACCATTGAAATTAAAGGATAATTATAAACCGGCCACAGTATCCCCTTCTCCTGTCCCGTTACTGATGTTGTGCATATAGAACAACAGTGGGGATCTCTCCGAGACAGTATGCATATCCTACTTTATATTTTGTTGTTTTACATGTCTTGGCACAACAACGCGTTTTGCAAGAGTGGTTGCTGAGTGGGCTGTCTTGCTGTCTCCCACACTGCTCCTGTGTCGAGCAAAACCACTGTGAATCGATTTTTGATTGGACTCTGTTGATTCTGCTGAACTTTGTTACTTGTGTAACCAGTCCATTACATTGACATTCTTCGGGCCATTTGCCAGCTTCCTGCCCGCCCCTTTTCCCAGCAACCTCTTCATAACCATCAACGCCGCACATTTTCACGTGCGTGTTTTGCAAGAGTGGTTGCTGAGTGGGCTGTCTTGCTGTCTCGCGTGTGAGCGGGCTGCGGCTGCTCCTCTGAATTGCCAAATTTGTTGGCTGTTGATTTAAAATGACAACAACGGTTAGTAAAAAATGTAAATTAGCCTCAGGTATGCCTGTAATCAATCCCGGCCAATTATTTAATTTAGAGATGGCGGCGATCAAAATTGGTAATAGATTAAGCCGCATAAAGCAAAATCTTCAGCGCTCAATGTCACTTTCGTCTGACATTCGCCTGTACTATACCCAAGAAACGTTGCCTAGTGAAGAGAGTGGGTCTAATGGTAGTACGTGTCTGTCAACTGAGCCTCCGTTAATAACGGCCCCTAACCAACTACTGCGCTCTGAGTCTGGGCAAGAGCTGACAAAGGATGTGTTAGCAGAGGTTACTGAGAGTGCTGCCCCTTTGCTTGTTTCCAGAACACTTGCGGAATCACATATGTCAGTTGATATGAATGAAATTACTAGTAGAGATAATCTGATAGCTGCTGATGTGCATGTGATAACTAACCGTTCAGGTGAAGTCACAGACATGACTTTGGTGACAGCTTGTACTCTTGATGGTCTCCAGCCTGGTGGAGAGTTCATACCCCAGACTGACATGGGCACAAAGCCCATGTTGGAGCCCATTTGTTGCTCAGTGGCAGCCCAACATCGTTTGCGCGCTACCCCTGAGGCGCTTACTCTGACAGGGGAAATTGATGAGGAAACTATGTAGTTTCTGAATGCTTCGGGAGGGTCCATCTCCCCCTCTGCTGATGTCATGTACATATGTTCTAACACTGGGGATTTAATCCAACTACACCAAGATAATACTACAGGGAACGAAAATCAGGCAGCTAATTTCGGGGGAGGGAGGATCTCCCATTCAAAAATGTCATCAAACCCCTCCAGACATTGATCAAATGCCTAGCTCCAACTGTATTGAGGAATCACCCTCTTTCATTGCTCCGACTCCTCAAAGGACAAGGTTTGAGGAAAATAATCGAGAGTCGGACTTTTTTATTAATAAGAACTGCTCCAAGCGGTTTTCACTTCCGGAAGCCCCAGTAGCTTAACAATACTCTTGCGCCATGAATACTGCATTGCTAGCTTTAGCAAAGCTTTACGAAGTTCTCGATGGTAAGCTCAATCATCAAACCATCTTATTAGAACAATGTTGCAGTGGCTTAGCATTGTTAACACAACTTCTGCCCACTGAGCTAGTAAGCACTCAGTCCAATGTTGAGGCTGTTCAAGCTCATCGGCCTGATTCCCGAAACCTCATGAATGATGAATGTATACAAGTCTGTGCCTTGACTGAAATAGGAGGCAATGAAAGAATGTGTGATGTAGATCTGAATGGTTGTAATCAGCAGACAACGATAATGATTGATGAATCTGCCCCATCCAGATCTAACAGTAAAGGTACCGAACAATTTAATGTTACCAAAAGAATTGATGATAAAGCTATCCATGAGACCGACATTCAGATTAAGGAGAAGGGGCCAGTAATCACCGCAGCATCGTCAAGCTATACATTTTTTTCATCTGAACCTGCTAAGGCAAATGCAGTCAAGACAATAGCGGTAGTTACAGACCCCTTGCCCCCTGTACCCAGGATACTATTTACAAAGGGGCGAGGTACCAGATCACAGGCATATATTGATGAGACCAGCCAATGTTCTCAAGGGGCTGGTGATAGTCAAATGCTGCGATATCCTGATGTGAGCCAGTTATTGAAGGGACCAGCCCAGTTGGTCGATCGAGTAGCGTTAGAAAATGATGTTGCAACAAGGCTAAAATTCTCGACAAATGCTCAAGCCCCCAATACTAATTTTATAGATGGTAAAAAAGAACAAGCCAAGTTCAGGTCTCACTGCCTAGTGATCAGATGTTGTGAAGACCCTTATCCTCAATACGTGTTAAATCGGGCTAGCATCTTGAACATATGCAGTGAAATCCCGTCCTTGTCTGACATATCCTCATCGATGTAACATTGGTCGAATTTACTAACATAAATGATCCATCTGAAGCAAGAATTCATCTTCAATCAACAATTGTGATGAATTTTTGTGGCAATCTAAAACAGCCCTTTATGAAATGGGCTTCCTTCTGTTTCAAGATCCACTTACAATAAGTAAAGTGATGGACAAAGCTCAAATCAGGGCATACCAGCCTACTAAAAATAGAGAATCGAATCAGATTGTAAACTTTGCTCCAAAAATGTTGACATCACATGAATTCATTACAAGATCATAACATAATGTCAACGATAATATAGGCAGCCTACTTTCGTGGAACACGAGAGGGCATAGGCACTTATTTGACCTTGCAAGTAAAGATTTGGCTTCCTATGAACTGATAGCCCTACAGGAAACCTGGCTTGTTGATTGCCCCATATGGGAATCCCATAACATTATAATAACATCGGCTATTCAAAATTGTAGGGGCCGACCGAGTGGTGGCCTTTTGCTAGCAATCAACAAATCTGTTGGCTTTGTAAGTGAAAAATGAGTCTCTCCCTCCATTTATTTTCAGATTGTTAGACTGCAGAGAAACAATGAGCTCTTAGTAATTGTCAACATTTATTGGAGTAGAGATAATATGACTTCGGAATCCTTTTTTCAGTCATTAAATTCGAATCTCGATCGCTTGACCTTTGAAAGCAATATTTGTCAAACTATCATAGTAGGTGATTTAAACCTCCATTTGATATCACAAAGTCCACAGGGACACACTGCTGATGAACTAATGTAGTCAAATATGATGCAAGAGAGAGGTTTTGTGATGCTGAATGGTGCAATTGTGGGGGACATTCCTGCTGAGTTTACATGGAGTAGGGGGCCACAGCGAGCAATCCTTGATTATGTTTTTGTCCATAAGAATTTTTTAAACTGTGTACAATCTATGCAAGTGGTTGCAACTAATCGTAGTGATCATAACAAGCTCTTTATGCGTTATTTAAGAACACCATCTGTAACCCCATTTATGATTGAGACCTATGTATATTTGAATCTCGTAAACAACAGTGGCACCCGAGTGAGATGAACTGTGAATCGATTAGATCAGTTTCATGAGGCGCTTCTTGTGTCATCTGGTTCAAACAACTGTTATGTAACGGTGATACAATTGTTTAAGCAGGTAAGAATGCCGGACTTGAGTGTTCGGCACAAACATTGTCATCCCTTTGATCCTATAGTACAGTGTAGAAAAGCTGAATTACGAAGAGATCTACGTGACCTAAAATTTGTACCAATAACCTATTGTTCCTTAGTCAAAAAACAACTAAAAGCCTCCTATAGAACATGGTCAAAGGGTAACGAGACGGAGAGGTAATGCTGTCTCAAATCCTTAAGAAGTCCACTAGTGGCATATGGGCTTGCCTGAATGAGGCCACGTTTAAAAAGCAGGGCGCTGTTCAAGTAAATGCCATTCCAAATGCAACCTGGAAAGCCTATTCATCGCCTTTTCCAAACTTGATCCCGAATACACATTCTCTAGGCTGGTCCCATCACTTTGCCATCTCCATTGACGATATACAGATATGTATCAAAAACTTGAGTCGCTCGAGGGCGGTGGGCCCGGATGGTCTTCATAATGGTTTATTTAAAGATCATCCAAAAGAATGGGCAAGGATTCTCCATCAGATATTTAGTAAAATACTTTTGACAGGTGTTATTCCTGACTCATGGAAGAAGTCCATCATCCTACCCATATTCAAGAAAGGAAACCGTGACGTTCCAGCTGCCTACCGCGCCCCATAGCGCTCCTGGATTGTCCGGGCAAAATTTTTGCATGATTAGTGTTGAATAGGATTAACACATGGCTGGACGCAAACATGTTTAGAGACGTGTTTCAAACAGGGTTTTTGCCTGAAAATGGGACGACAGTAAATACCATTACTCTCACGAGTATTATTCAGAAGGCACTCCAACAACAACAGCCACTCTATACCGCCTTTATAGATTTTAAAATGGCGTTTGACGCTGTACCTCGTGAACTCCTTTTTAAAAAATTGATGGATAAAAAATGTCCATGGTCAATTGTCAAGTGGCTTATTGATTTACACGCAGACACTTCAATACAAATCAAACTTTCCAGCGATGGTCTTCTGTCCGATCCTATTAAGACTGCATGTGGGTTGAAACAAGGTTGCCTGCTAGCCTCGGCCTTATTTACCTTCTTCATTTCAGATATTGGTGTAGATCTCAGTAAAATTGTAGCAGATCCACCTAAAATTAATGGGGTCAAAGTAAAATATCTGCTTTATGCTGATGATATGGTGCTATTTTTTAAAACGCCCAAAGGGTTACGTGCACTCCTGTGTGCTTTGGATACATATACCAAAAAGAACTGTATCACCTTTAATCTAAGTAAAACAAAGGTGATGCAATTTTGTAAAAGTAAGCAACGGAATGTTACATAAAGATGGCCCTTACAAAATGTTAATCTCTTTTCAGTCTCCTCTTATATCTACTTGGGGGTCTACATAAGTAATTCATCAGACAAGCAAGCTAACCATCAACATCTAAAGCAGCATTTACGACCGCCATTTCACAAAGTAGGTTAATTAAGAGGAAATACTGTAAATTCTCCATAACACCATTATTGGTCTATTATAGACAGAAATTTACCCCTGTAATTCTTTACGGTTCGGAGGTCATCTTGGGAAAGTCATATCAATATTGGGCCATTTTAGAAGGCTGCTATTGGAAGCGTGCTCTAAACCTCCCATTATCAGAACCCATTTGCATCCTGCGACACGAGCTAGGACTTCTGTCCCTTTATGCCATCTATAAATGGAGATTATGCTCGTTGTATCGAAAATGTATACTAAGTATCAATCAACCTGGGTTGTTAGGAATGATTGCAATATACCTTTTAAGATCTGATGATGCATTTGCGGTATCCTGGAGAAGTAACGCCGAAAAAATCATTACAAATATCGGTTTTTCCTTGGCATTATTGCTAGGAAATCCCGATAAGGCGAAAAAAACGGATATGGGAGGATCACTGGATAAAAACAAGGTTGGCATGTCTCTATACAAAAAGTTTAAGATTAACCCATTTGCCTTAAAACGCTATGAGGAAACAGAAAGCTATTTGGTTATGTTCCCACATTCCCGACAGCGGAATGATTACCTAAGCATTCGACTCAATATCTGGCCCACAAAGGAAATCCTGTGTTCTCGCAGAATTATCTCAAAAAATGATGTACAGTGTCGGTTTTGTCAACTTGCCATGGAAACAATGCTGCATTTATGTGTTGAATGCCAAAGCTTGCAAACGAAAAGAATAGTTTGTTTTGAACATCTGTTTTCTGGGTATATGGCTATGTCTCAAATACACTGTTGGAATCTGTTATTTCATAGTCACCTGAAAATTGTCAGATATGCCATACTGAATTGTCTGTATAGCTTGGGACTGAAAGGCAAATTCAGCACATCAAGTCGGATTAAAGGAGTTCACTAAATACGTTTTAGATTCAGGTTACACTTTGCCATTTGCATTTTGCATCTTGTTGGTTCTTTTATTTTTCCTTTTTTATTTTTTTTAAAGCATGAATAAGTACAGGTATATAACATAATTTGCAATTGATTATGCAATTTTGTATATGTATATGATTCGTGATCATATTTTCATTCTTTTATTCTAAAAAATGCTATGTAGATTGTATGCTGAAAAATCAAGTTTTACTTGATTAAAACAACTTTTAATTAATAAAAAAAAAGAAACTAAAACAGATTACACTCATTCTAAGAGGTGATCAAGAACATTTTAAAACATCTTTCGGACAGAGCATAATTCTCCACAGAACAGAGGTCAAACGGCATCATGTAACACAACCTGAATGCCTGGACTGAGAAAACATGTACTTTGTATTTGATTTTTACAGAGGAATGTATGCCATGAGTGTTTTTGCCAGTTTGTTTGTCAGAAAGGTCAGGTCGTGAATAAAGAAGGCTATGGATGAGACAGATATATCTGACAAGTATTTGCTGCTTCAAGGGTAGCCACTCAGTAGGTGTTAGGCTGTAGGCATATGTTAGAATCTTGCAATTTGAAGGAGTGAACATGTAGCAATGTTCTGAACCCCAAGCAGAAGAATACATTTGCACGGAACAAGAAATAATACTTGCAATGTTGTGGTGAGACAGAATCAGTCCTACTGCAGAAAATCTATTAGCATGAAGATTTGGTCATTTTTAGTGTCAGTGTTTCTGTCATATGTTGCAGCATTTTAGGCAATTTTCGAATTGGATTTCGTTTGGCCATACTCTAGAAGAGCCCTAGGCTACCGGATATGTGGTGGAATGATAGGCAGCAAAAGGTATTCTTGCTGGATTCCTGTAGCATAAGGGCTTCTTGCAACAATAGCCAGAGTCCTGCCATTTTGAAATAGTCCCTGTTAGAGTGTGTAGATGTCTGTTATTTTGGGAACTTGGCCATAGTTCTGAGTCTCTGTCCTTCCATTTAATTAAAATATATTCCTGCTTCCCCCAGCAAGTGTCCCCCACAGTAAGTGTCCAGCATGCCAAGGCCCTTGGAGGAATGGTGAAGTGCAACACACATATTAGTTATTGTTGCAGGACGTAGCTGTTCTCAGGAGCTTTGAGTAAAATGTAGAATAATGTTTTGTGTTCTTGAAGATACATAAGTACAATAGCTGTGAAGGACATATGTTGGTGTGAACGAAGATTTGAGTGGTTACATTGTCAAAGCATCAAACTAGATCACGGTTATACTGCTACTTAGGCAGTGTTGGAACAACTGATTCTGCAATAGAATGGCATTGTAGCACAAATAAATATGAGACATTAATTACAATGAGTGACACTACCTGGTTTCTAAGAGATAGCCAGAAGAATGTGTGCTAGGGATATCAACAGATCTACGTGATATAGGTGCGGAAATCACTGTGAATGCCCAAATCCTTTATTTTCTTTCCTCAATTTGTATTTTTTTTCATATAAATTAATGCAGGGGGAGACTGCCTGCAGCCCCCTACTTAACCCCCATTCCTAATTAATACCCCACCACACAACACATCTATAATTAAGAAAAGAAAAGTAAACATTTGATTAAATAAATCCCATGTTTTCGGCCTCGCAGTGATGGGATTTGACATGTTGGTATGATACCATAGTAACATGTTTCACAGCCGGAGGTGCAAACAGTGTTGCAGAGAACACTGTCACAAGGACTGATAACTGTCTGAATTTCCTGTTTCTAGGGGCTGTTGAAGTCTTGAAGTCCAAAATAAAAAATCTGTCTGTGTCTAAACATATGCCTGCCCTCACTCTTTAACAAAAATGTGTTTTTGGAAGTCTTATTCAAGTAAAAAGTAGTGGTTCAGCAAAAATAGGAAAACCAGGATTGGTTTCCAATGGTCTTCTCACCAGTTTGAAGGTTGTTTAGCTTCCAAAGATTGAGCTTACTCAAAAAGGATTTTCATTGGAACTTCATATTTCAAATACATGTCAATTTTCTTTAATGTATTGGGAGTTCCCTTCCCCAAGCTTCAGTTCTTTCAGTAACAGCAAACAATCAAGATTCCAGTTTGACAGGCCTCTTAGAGTTTGCTTCCGCAAGCTTAGGATTCTTCTAAGTTCAAATACAAATTCAGCTTTTGAGCCTCTCAGAGCTCCCTTCCCCAAGCGTAGGCCCATTTTCCAAGTTTCAAATAGTAGTTCAATTTGTCAGGGTGTACCTTTTTTAAAACAATTTTAAAACAAGTTGTCAGGAAGTATCTTTCTTTCATATACAATTCTTTAAAGTTCTTTAAAAGAGACTTAAGAAAATGCCAGGCTCTTTACTCCCCCCAAGTGCAACCACTCTGAGCTTTAACCCCTCTCTGTTTTCTTGACTTCTATATTCTGCTCACTGGCACCTTTATTTCCTTCTCTGGCACACTTGCAGCTTCCTCACTTTCTTGTTCCCACTGGCAACTTCTTTAACTTTCTCTGCACACTTGAAACTTTGTTGTCCTTTTTGTGTACTTTCTCCAGCTTTCTCATGAACAATTGCACTCTCTTTAACATTGCCTTGCCCACTGGTGCCTTTTCCAGCTTCCCTGTGCACACCTTCACTGTCTTTGCCGTTTCCCGTGGCCACTGGCTCCTCTTTCAGCTTCCCTGTGCACACATGCATTCTCTATGCACTCTCCAGGGACGCTTGCACCCTTCCCTCACTTCGGGTCTCTTGTGTCCTCTTTGTTTAAATGTATTGCATTTTGCGCCCCTTGCGCCTTTTGTTTTTTTTTAATTTCTTTTACTTTCTCTTTATCTTTACAATTCTTTCCTGTTTCGACTCTGTGCCATTTTACGCATTTTCTTTTGCCCACTCTGTTTCTATGAGCTGCATGCTCCTGAGTCTCTTTCTCTCTTTCTTACATTCACTAGACTCTCCCGGGCAGCAACTTTCGGGTTATGTGGTCCTAAGGTCACAGTCTCACTGCTTCCCCCTCAGATTTCTTCTACGCACTTACTCTATCAGAATTGTCCCTGCACCTAGTATGATAGCAACCTCCTCTGTCGCTCTCCCATCCCCTTACTGTCCCCCCCACCTACCTCCAGCATTATCTGAAATGTTGTCAGGCCTTTCTGCACCCCTCTGCCTCACCTTTTATTTTTCTCCGGCTCTACCAGAAATGTTGTCAGGCCTAGTACGGTAGTCGCCTGTCTGTTTCCATTTCCTTTCCACTCTCCCCCTCCCTTCATTATCTATGTCTTAGCTCTTGCACTATCTGAAATGTCACCAGGCTGAGTACGATAGTTAATTTCATATCCTTACTGTTCATGGGCTGTCAATGTATTTTCCCTTGTTCCCTCCCTTGCCTTGAAGCGCTTTGAAAAACATTGTCTATAGGTGTTATATAATTAAACTATCATATCATATCCTATCATACCTTTGTGGAAATCGATATAATATTGTGACCCCAATCGCATTGTTTAAATGTATGTTGGCCTACGCCAAGCTGTCTAAAGAATACTATGTACATAGGTTCCGCGGCAAGGTCTTGACCTTAATGTATCGTGTAAGCCGCCATCTTGGATCTAGCCGCCATTTTAGGTACTCTTGCAGTGTGGAAGTCACCCCGAATCACAAAATGGAGGCCGAATGACATTTCGAGTAAGACTTCGGCCATGGTGACCTCCGCACACGTGAATGAATAATATGTCCGCAGGCTACTTGTAAGGGTCATGAACTAAGACCCTGTCCTCTCTTTAACCTATGTGTAAATATGTAACCGTATCAGCGGAACTGATCTAATATATGGAAATTGTGTGTTCGACCTGGCTACGAACCCTAGCCATGGTTCCAAGAATGGTTAACTTGCAAGAGGGCTGGCCAATGCAGTACAAAATGTATAAAAACCCAAGCATCCTGATGATCGGTCTCTCCCACTTTCAGTGCGAACCTAACGTTGAAGGTTCGTGTGTTAGTCAGAGGGCCGAATAGCTATTCGCATGTCAATTGACTTTGGTAACTTTGTAACTTTGAAATAAAGCGCTTTGTATGTCCTTTGTAACCTGTGTTGGTGTGTTTCCTTTTGGGCTTCCCGGCCTCATGTCAATTTCTCTGTTTCCACAGTTGGCGCCCGAATAGGGACCCTCAAGATTGATGCCGGATCATTGAAGGTTGACGCAGACTATCGAATCGGGATCGGACGGTGTGATTCTGCGGGACCGACCGATCGAGATGCGATACCTCGGCAGCGCTGCACGATCCGATCCTTGGGCGATAGTCGTGCGGTCTGACACGGCATCTTGACGAGGGTCCAATTCCGAGGCGGGCAGATTTGCCGAAACCACCGAACGCAGGTAAAATTTGTTAGTTGAAGTCCTTTGTAAACCGTACGGTCCTCCTTAGGTTTGGTCAGGTGTAGTCGTGACCCGGCTCTTAATTTAACCCTGACAATTTGAATTTGGCGTATTGTATCTGCAGACACAATTATTGGACCAGGTAACACCAATTCTTTGAGAAATGCCTGGGAAATTGTCTAGCTGCTTTAGGGTTCTGTTCCGCAGCGATCGACAATCCTTGGAATTTAGCCGTCCGGCACCACAGGAGGGGTCGCCGGCGTGTACTATGTACTGTAAGTATGGCATTGGTAGTATTGTATTTAATGACATTTGGCACAGACAGACCAGAAATGCCTCCGAATTTCAGTGGCCAATCAATGGTAGCTTTGAGATCCCCCGTATTGAATACTTAGAGTCGATCTTGCTTAAAAAGAAGGCTAGGCCAGCAGCCTTTGATGTGTTACAAAATTGGAAAAAGGAAGCATTACAGCAGCTTAAAAGTAGGGATAAAAATGCACGACGTCATAAAACGAATGCCGAAAAGGCATTGTTGTATGACAAGGAAAAACGATTAGATGAAACCCAGAAGATGGACAGAGCTTTCTCGCTCGGAGTCCAGAAAATGTACCCCTCTAAAGATTTCCATGTTTCCGAGGAGTTTATTGAGAAAATATTAAACGAACGGAGGCCTGATTCTTCAGCGCCACCTCCGTATGCTCCCGTTGTGGGCACCTTGCCCGTTCCTGCTATTGCTCCTATCGTTATTCCTACTCCTCCTGCGCAGCCTACTGCCCCTAGTTCTTTGGTTGTCGCTCCTCTGTCTATTTCGTCTATTACATTACCTCTTTCCCCTGCACCCTTGTTAGGTTCACCTACACCTCCGATTCTGGGGAGTCCCGTGTTCACTAAATCAGATCCCGGTGCAGGGTCGAAAATTGTGACTCGTAGTACTGTTCCTGCGGGCAGGAAACAGGAACTATTTGCTTGGGCTAAACATTGCATGGAAAAAGGTGATCAAACTGATGTACTTTCAACATTATCTAATTTGCACGATTTTCCCGAGAAAAACGTTTTTATTGAAGGACTGGGGATTCATTTAGGTGTAATGTGGGGTAGATTGCAGACTTCGGATCTCCCACAAGGGGTGAGAGATCTGAATGCCTTGGCGCTTTCGAGGGATACAGAGCAGAAAGTATATGGACATATTGACAGGTTGTTTGAGTTTAGGAGGGATTTTGAAAGGTTACAAAACGAGGATGATGAAGTCGATAGGATATATGTGCAGAAACGGTTCCTTTCGTGCCGAAGATCAGCACCTGAGGAAGTACGGATTTGTACCAGAGATGCGATTCGGTGGATCTCAGATTCATCGATACTGCCAGATGAGGTATATGACACATATAGTCAATACACGGTAGAGATGCAAAGGAAGGTAATCCAAGTGATGGTACAGCACTTACAGGAGGAATGTATGAGGAAGAAGGTTGGTTGCCCCACAGAGTTATTAGGTATTTGTAAAAGAGCTTTTTCGCCCGACACTTCTACAGCTGCTTTAGCGCTCGATTTGGCCTTATTACTTAGTAAGCGGTCGGAGGTCCCTATATCTCAGTTGCCTATGAGAGAGGTCCCTCCGACCCTTGTCCCAAAAGTAGAAATCCCCGCCAACGCGGCGGCTGGTACTGCCGCGGTGGATATCCCTGCACATTACGTATCACAGTTTGTTCACGTCCCGTTCTCTCGACAGGAAGTGAACACGATTAGACAATCAGTTCCTGATATCAGGAAGAACCGGACAGGATTTTATAAAGAAATAGAATCCGTTTTGCAATCTTCTGTGTTCACCTTAAGTGACATGGATTTATTGTTTCCAGTGCTTTTGCCTGTTGATGTATGGAAACAGGTACGAACAATAGATGATGTGCCGGGGTTAGGGGATACATGGGTAAATCTGACTAGAATAGATGGGGAACGACCAGCTGGTGAGAAACCACCCCAGGTAATACTCACTTTACCCGATAGAATAGTTGCCAAATTAAAAACTATAATTCCAGAGAAAAGGATTATTTGGGACAAGCTTACGGCCTGCGTCCAAGGGAAAACTGAAGGTACTACTGAATTCTTTAATAGATTCGAACAGGTGTTCTCTGACTTCAGTGGACAGGATTTCGGTACAGAGTCGGGGAAGAGGTTGTTTGTGGACAAATTTGTGCGTGGATTGTTGCCCGACATCCAGTCACAAATTATGTCCTCAGAGAGCGCTTGGCAGGCAAAATCTCAGTCAGAGGTCTTGCATATGGCTCAGTATTACGAGAATCGGGTTAATAATAAAAAAGAGAAAATCGAAAAAAGAAGGGGTGACCTAAAGACTAAGGTATTGTTGCAGCAAATTGTCAGAAACCCCAGAGGAGGTACGACACAGACTAGAGGTCAGTACATTCCAAGAGGAAATACTCCTCCAAATTCTATAAATATTAATCAGTGTGCTTATTGCCGCCAGGAAGGTCACTGGCGAGCACAGTGCCCTGCCCTCCGTCAGAGGTCAGGAGGCACATTCGGAGGAATGAGTAGGCGACCACGGGGCCGCCCTGGAGCAGGGGGCCCTGATAGGGGTCAGCTTCTACAAGATCCCCAGCAACCTTTTTCACGGGAAAATCAGACTCCGAGTATGGACTCGAGAAATATATTTGATCACCCTTCCGCCACCTATCTTTCTGAGGAACTTCCCTTTGATGAAGTTCTGTCTTATTAGGATTGCCCGAAGCAGCGTCTGGAACCTTTACCTATTCCTGTTATTCAGAAGGGCCCCTATGTTGAATTATTGGTGGGGAATAGGAAACATCAGTTCTTGATCGACACTGGAGCACAAAAGTGCTCCATCGACCATTCGAGGGTTCCAAACATCCCACTGTCAGGGCAAACAAATGTCTCTATAGGGTTCTCTGGTATACCAACTGTTTGTCCGGTTTCTGCGCCGGTATCCGTTTCTTTGGGTCCTTTTACAGACCAGTGCCCTTTTCTTCTTACTTCAAACTGTGGAGAAAATTTGCTGGGGTTGAATTTGTTGAAGAAACTGAATGCAGTGATTCATTGTTCCCCTGACGGAATAAGATTAACAGTTTCACCACAGCAACCCTTTAACTCCCAATACTTGACCCGACCTCTACCTCCCGAATTTGACATTGTCCCAGAATGTTTGTGGGCAATAGACGATAATGATGTCGGGATATTGCACATCGACCCTGTTAAGATAATATTGAAACATGGGGTTAAGCTACCGCGCATTCCGCAATATAAAATTTCAATTGAAGGAGAGCGCGCTCTGAAATGCATTGTCTCCGATTTTGTACATCGTGGAGTGATCGAAGAGATTACAGGTAGCTTATGTAATAGCCCGATCTTGCCAGTATATAAGAAAGGCGACAACGCAATTCCGTACCGGTTTATAATAGATCTTCGTGCTATTAACCGGGTGGTAGCCCCACAATTTCCAATCGTGCCTGATGTAACATCGATCTTAACAATGATCCCTGCTACGGCTACACACTTTAGTGTCGTAGATTTGAAAAACGCCTTCTTTAGTATTCCGATACATGAGGAGAGCAGGTATTTGTTTGCGTTCACCTTGGGGGGACGCTCGTTTACATTCACAAGGGCACCTCAAGGGTATACTGAAAGTCCTAGTATCTATAGTAGAGCCTTAAAAGAGCAGCTCGACACCCTTGAATTGCCACCTACTTGCACGCTGCTTCAATATGTAGACGATTTGCTCCTGGCTGCAGACTCTGAGAAAGCTTGTAAAGAAGGCACTATATTGTTGCTTGTTCATTTAGCTGAAAATGGTCACAAAGCTTCACTTAAGAAATTTCAATATTGTTGCCAGGAGGTTGCCTATTTAGGCTACCTCCTGTCAAAGGAGGGGAGAAGATTGACACCTGAACGAATAAAACACATTTCTGGCATGTCTGTCCCAAAAACACAGAAGGAAGTCAGAGCCCTGATAGGGATGGCGTCCTACTGTAGACTGTGGATCCCGAACTTTGCCCTAGTGGTAAAACCGATGTTGGCTTTGACGAAGAAGGGCATTTCTCTGCCACTGTCATGGGAATCGGAACATCAACGATCATTTGAGCTTCTCAAAGCCGCGCTGTGTTCAGCACCGGTTCTGGGTACACCAAATTACGATAAGGCCTTTGTGTTGTTTGTGCATGAATTTAATGGATGTGCTTTGTCTGTGTTAACGCAGGAACATGGAGGGAAGAATAGGCCGTGCGGCTATTATTCCTCCGCCCTCGATCCTGTTGCATGCGCTTTGCCGCGATGTCTGCGTGCTGTTGCTGCTGCTGCTGCGTCTGTAAAACAGAGTGATGGGATGGTCCTAGGCCACGATTTAATTTTGATGGTGCCTCACTCTGTCGATATTCTATTGAATAAAACTCAAACACAACACCTTACTTCTGCCCGGTTGACTAGGTACGAATTAGTTCTATTTGCTCCTCATATCCAAATTAAAAGGTGTTGTGTTCTCAATCCGGCTGAACTTTTGCCTCTCCCGCAAACTACTGCTTGCGGCGATGACGGATCACATGACTGCCTGTATGCCACCGAACAAGAAACAAAGGGCAGAATAGACCTCTCAGATATTCCTTTGGAGAATGCGGAAGGGGAGCTGTTTTGTGATGGCTCCTGTTTTAAACTTCCGAATGGCACATCTACAGCTGCTTATGCAGTTACTACTTTGAACAAAATCGTAGAAACTAAAAGGATTCCGTATAACTCCGCGCAGGCCGCAGAGATTATAGCGTTGACCTGCGCTTGTGAGCTCTCCCAAGGGCATAGAGTTAACATTTATACGGATAGTCAGTACGCCTTTGGGGTGGCTCACAACTTCGGAAAACTGTGGTCGGAAAGAGGGTTTCTGACCTCACACGGGACCAAGATTCAGCATGGTCCCTTAATAGTACAACTACTTTTAGCGCTCTCACTCCCTGAACAACTAGCGATCATGAAATGTGCAGCACATCACAAGGTCATAGACGATGTGGGCAGAGGAAATGCCTTTGCAGATTCGATAGCTAGACAAACAGCCACAGACCTTAGTACAGACATGTATACCTCGAGGGAAGTGAGAGATGGTTGTATAATAGATGAAGGCATTGGGTCTGTGCGAGATATTCAGACTGATGCCTCTGTTGAAGAATCTAGGAAATGGGCTGAAGGCATGGGGAAATTGGATGACGAAGGGTGTTGGGTGGACGCATCTGACGGGAAATGGTTGCTTCCTGATTCTTATGTATTAGCAATGGTCACAATGGCACACGGTCCAACACATGTGTGTGCCCAGCAAATTGCGAAGATATTACAGCAGGTTTGGGTGAATGATAAAATTTTGGAAACTGCAAAAAGATCTGTTCAGAATTGTATGATTTGCCTGCAGCACAATGTGGGTAAAGGGACAGTGACTCCAAGGGGAAGTTTCGGGCCCCCCTCTGTCCCCTTTGAACCCATTCACCTTGATTTTATTGAAATGGAGCGATGTAATAACTTGAAATATGTTCTTGTTATCATTTGTGCTTTTAGCAAATGGGTCGAGGCTTTCCCCATCAAAGATGCTACCGCCATGACCACCGCAAAGATCTTGGTGAATGCCGCTTTACCTGTACGGTTTACGGGCCCAGGACACGATATATTGCCCGGCAGCTGGGTCCTGGTGAAGGCCTACGAAAGGTCTTCCTGTCTCGCGCCTCGCTGGCGGGGACCCTACCAGGTTTTATTGGTCACCAGGACGGCAGTGCGGGTGGCAGGAAAGAAGAATTGGGTACACGCAACGCATGTGAAGAAGATCCCTCACCCGACGCCACACGTTACAGAAGAAACAGAACCCCTCGCTGATGCTACGATCTCTGATCTCGGAGTAGCAGGCAGCGCTGCGAGTGCGTCGGAGAAGTTCTCTGAGCCTGAGGAGCTCGGGGAGCCGTCCATTTTGTCTCCGCACTCCCTTGATCAATCACTTCCGGAAAACCTTGTTTCGAGCTCTACGACTTCCGTCGCCACCGACGTGACGCTCCCCTCAGGGAGCGACGATACTTTGCTTTTGGATTCAACAAACTTGGGTACCATCAGGTACAACCTTCGACCACGAAAACAGAATCGCCGCACGAGTATCGTGCATCTGGAAGAAAAAGGAGTGATTGAAATACTATTGTCTTTCCCTTTTTTGGAACACAGAAAAGGAGGGTTCTGTTGGCTAGGGTTGGGAAGGACTAAGAAGTCGCGCGGCCGAAGTGCCGCCAGCAACGAACATTGGGGCCGTCGATCGGGATAACCATGATGCCTGCCGCCTTCACCGCTGCTCCCCGTATTGAACTATTAGATAAGGAGGTGACCAAATCGAACAATGAACAATGTGCCTGGGCCCCGAAAACGTACTGTTGTGTTCTCGTTCTGATTATTGTTATTTTTGCAACTGCTGCTGTGGGACTTTGGTACTTTGAAGAAATCTATCCTTTGAAGCCTCTGTTACCGACCAAAATTGTACCAACTGTTTTGACTCCCTCTGTACACCTTCACACTCTGTCCCCTAGGGACTCTCGGCATTGACAGAAATATCATAATAACACTCTGATGATAGTGATGAATGCTACGCATGCTATTTTTAATAGGAGTAATTGTTGGATCTGCACTCACTTACCACAATATGGGAACAAGGGACTGGGATGGTATATACATCCCTTACCTCTAACAACTTCTTGCTATGCCTCTCTTAGAGCACTCTTTTTTGGCCGATGGAATGATAGCATCTCAGGGAACTTCGATGGGACTAATTTGAATGAATTTGAAAAACGTGAATTGACTCCCCTGGGATGCTCGCTTTTCGCAAATAGGAGTAGACCTAATATCGCTTCTATTAGGCCGTCTGATAAACTTTCTTTTCCTTTTCAAAATCTAATTTCTTTCAAGATGGCTCCGATAGGCAATAAGGATGCCATGCCTCCTTCTTATTCTGTAAATCACAGTCCTGATTCTGTCCCTTTCTGTGTACAAAGAAATGGCACTAGGCCAATGGGAGATTTCGAGCCTTGTGTAAATATTGTAAATTTGACTGGGGAAAATAGGCCTTTGTATGTAGGGGGACCCGTTTATTTTGTTTGTGGTAGTTTAGCTTTTCCCTGGTTGCCCAAGGATTGGCACGGGACCTGTTATTTAGGGATATTGTTACCAGGTGTATTTATAGCCAGTACCTTAGAGGTATCTAAGGCTCGCCCGCGACGGGATAATGATGGAGATACCCCTGGACAAGTGTTCGGGGATATAGCCAAATCAGTAGTCCCCTTCTGGGGACAAATAGCAAATTCAGAAAACATTAGGGGATTAGCGAGGGTGTTGGAGAAAATGATCAACCGGACCACGGACATACTTTACAATATGACCTTAGAGCAAAAGGCAATAAGATTGGTAGCACTTCAAAATCGAATGGCATTAGATGTCATTTTAGCTGAACGAGGTGGAGTATGTAAATTAGTGGGGTCCGCTTGCTGTGTTTTTGTACCAGATTCTTCACCAACAATATGCAAACCAATTCAGAATTTACACACTCTTAGTTCTGAAGTCCATATCCCTGTAGGAGACTGGAGCCTTAGTACTTGGTTTTGGGATTCTCTACGATCTTGGGGGTGGAAGGTGCTTTCTGTTATTTTAGGTATTTTAGGGACTCTGTTATTTCTTTGCTGTTGTTTTCAATGCCTCCCGAGTATATGCGGAATGATAGGGGGATGTTGTGCCCAGGTTATGAGCGCAATAGGGCGTAAAATATACACCCCGAAGACAGCATCTAAAGAATTCATGTTGCAAGAAGTTCTTATGAACAACTTTATGGCTATTGACATTTCAGACAATGATGCGGAACCTATGGATGATAACGCCTTCAAGTATTTTCAAAAGTATTAGGGAATGATGTTTTAGCACTTGGCATAGGCCAAAAGGAGGGTCTGTGGAAATCGATATAATATTGTGACCCCAATCGCATTGTTTAAATGTATGTTGGCCTACGCCAAGCTGTCTAAAGAATACTATGTACATAGGTTCCGCGGCAAGGTCTTGACCTTAATGTATCGTGTAAGCCGCCATCTTGGATCTAGCCACCATTTTAGGTACTCTTGCAGTGTGGAAGTCACCCCGAATCACAAAATGGAGGCCGCATGACATTTCGAGTAAGACTTCGGCCATGGTGACCTCCGCACACGTGAATGAATAATATGTCCGCAGGCTACTTGTTAGGGTCATGAACTAAGACCCTGTCCTCTCTTTAACCTATGTGTAAATATGCAACCGTATCAGCGGAACTGATCTAATATATGGAAATTGTGTGTTCGACCTGGCTACGAACCCTAGCCATGGTTCCAAGAATGGTTAACTTGCAAGAGGGCTGGCCAATGCAGTACAAAATGTATAAAAACCCAAGCATCCTGATGATCGGTCTCTCCCACTTTCAGTGCGAACCTAACGTTGAAGGTTCGTGTGTTAGTCAGAGGGCCGAATAGCTATTCGCATGTCAATTGACTTTGGTAACTTTGTAACTTTGAAATAAAGCGCTTTGTATGTCCTTTGTAACCTGTGTTGGTGTGTTTCCTTTTGGGCTTCCCGGCCTCATGTCAATTTCTCTGTTTCCACACCTTTGTGACCGGTACAGGTCCCAAGTGAACGAGCAATGTTCTGCATGCCAAAAGCAGTATGCAGGATGCTTTGCTGTGGCTCTTTGGAGACACAGCTCCCTAGCCACGCTGCAGCCCCTCAGAAACACCGGACCAGCGCCTCGGCATGCTGTTCTCCTCTGGGCCATAGATCCTGCTGCTCTCTGTTCCGTGGCTCCTTTGGGCCAACAAAGTCCCAAGCTTGCTCAAATACCTGTGTAGAACCATTCCTTTTATTTTTGGAAAAGCAGTCAAGTGGAGTCATGTGTTAATGATAATTGGTAAATCCCTGACACTGCCTGACTCTGTCAAGAGGACATCTTAAGTTGTTTCTATAGCTGGTTTCCCTTCCATTCCCCATGTTATTCCTATAGAAAATCTCCATTACTCCCAGTTGCCTCTTCCTCGTCCCAGTATTTGTTGGAAATGGGCTGAGGGTAATGGAACGGTTTTGGAGGATAGATCTATTTTCCCCTATTCTATCATTGAATCGATCATGGACATAGGGAAATCCTTTAGCCTGGTTTTCCTGCAAGGGTAGGGTTTTCCCCTTTCATATTCTTGATGGTTTATTATACACGTCTGGGTCTTGATGGTATTCTCTGGGGTTTAAATTGGTAGTGGATGAATGGATCTTGCCATCAGACTCCTGGTTTAGTTTTAAGTGGTTCCTACTTCTCTCCCACTTTTGGCAGTTAAGGACAGAATTATATTTAGGAAAAAATGAAACCTGGATTAAGATGATGGGAGTCAACATATCGCAGGAAGGCATCCAAGACTTCCTCCTCCTCTTCTGTTACCCCGTCAGAATACTGAGTCGTGCCAGGGTATTCCCACAAGGGTGACCCTGGATTCCCCAACCTAGGTGATCCTCCATTGCTCATCCACCCCCAGAATTAGGAACCAAAAGCGATGGCCCTCCCCTAGCCACCTGAATAGAAGACTCTCGTGGACCTAACGGGAGAAAACCACTAGGTTTCTCAAATGTGCCAGATCATTATCAAGCAGAGAGAAGTACCACAAGCCATGTTCCTTGCTAAGACACTGCCAGCACATCTGAGGAAAAATGTAGAGAATGTGCTTGGAGTCTTATGGACCAGAAGCCCCCACAATGTACGTCTCTCTTAAAGGGAAAGGGACAGTGTGCATCAAACTGAAACGAGGGGCAGTGCGCCCCCAGATAGGCAGTACCCTGTGACCAAAGAAGCAGATGAATGGATGTATTCAACCACTATAGCATTATTGCAGCAGAGTGCAATAGTGCCATCACAGTCACCATGCAACATGGCTGTGTAACCAGTGAAAAAAGTGAAAGGGTCGTCATGAGGAATGATTCAGGACTTGCACAAGTTGAACAACATTGTAGAGACAGAGTTCACCGTGGTCCCCAATCTCGCCACCATCCTTTGGAATATCCCCACCACAGTGACCCATTTCATAGTAATAGACCTCAAGAATGCATTTTTCTCCATACCACTGCATCCTGACTCCCAGTATCTCACAGCATTCACGACAGAAGAGGTTCCCACACACTTGGTTGCCATGGTGGTATTATGAGACCTGAGCATTTTCAAGAGGGTATTACAAATGGACTTAGGAAACCTACAAGTACAGAGTACAGTAATTCACTATGTTGACAACATCGTAGTGTGCAGTATGACAGAGGAGCGGTGTATAAATGACTCTGTGGTACTTTTAACTTTATTGGCAGAGAAGGGATACAATGTCAAAAAGAAATTGCAATACTGCCAACAAGATGTCGTATACCTAAGGGCAGATAATATCATCAGCAGGGAGGAGTCTAACACCAGAATACACCAGCAGTACACCACACCCCACAGTTGACCAAGGTCGAACAGATGCAGCACTTCCTAAGATTATGTAACTGTTGTCAGGTCTGAATATTTGATTACTCCACCTACTCCAAACATCTATGGCAGGGGCTAAAAGAAGTACATAAAGTTAAGGAGCCCATTGTCTGGACAGAGGAAATGGTCCAGTCATTTCAGGAACTCAAAAATACAATCAGTAAGGCACCTGTTTTAGCAACACCAGATTAAAAAAAAATAATTCTTCCTGTTCTGTTCTCATATTCAAATGAGCAAGTGATGATGGCTGTCCTCACTCAACAGACATCAATGAGACACAAGCGTTTGGTTTATTACAGTGGTAATTAGACCCCGTAGTGCAGGGACATTTTCCATGTGAACTTGCTCTAGCAGCTGCAGCTTTTGCAATACAAAAATCATCCGTAGTCACAATGGGATGCCCTATGATGTTATACATGAAAACATATCGTTTTTGCTATACTAGAGAAATCTAAATACACTCTCACCACACAAAGAGCATCAGGACATGAGGTAATTTTGTCCAACCCTCCGATTCACACCATTAATTCAGCAACATTCATTGTGTAGCCAGTACAGAAAGTTGAAAAACTGCATGATTGTGCTACATACAAAGACAGCTCAGTTGACACTACCCATGTTAGGGAAGACCCACTCAAAGAAGGGGCAGTGCGCTTCATTGATGGGTCATCAACGATTTATCAGAGCACTGGGGTCAGGCACATAGGGGCAATGGTAGAAAGGATTAAAGACAGTGGGTACAAAATGATATCTAAGGTACGACTGCCCTCAAACTACTCAGCTGAAGCAGCAGAGCTCACAGCACTAATAACTGCATTAGAAATATTGAAAGGGTGCTTTGCTACCATTTACTCAGACTGAGCGTAGAGGTGGGGGTTAAAAAAATCAGATAGAACACCTGTTAAACACGCTGCCTTACTTTCTAGGTTAACAAGCCCCACACTAGTTTTGGTATTAAAGTGTGCAGTTCACACAAAGAATACAAACTCAATTTATTATGGTAACAGTGCAGCTCATTTTGCAGCAAAATAGGCAGCATATCTGGAAGTGCCAAATCCCACAGTGTCCACTGGGGTAATATTACAGCAAGTAGAATATAAGATTCCTTACAATGTGATCCCAGTAACACAGATTATCGAACTACAGGCACAGGCTCCCCAGCAAGAGAAGGAGTTATGGTTCAAAAGAGGATGTTACTTATCCCCCACACATTTAATCTGAAGACTGAATATTTCGGGAAAAACAATGAAGCCCCTGGAACTACTTACAGTTCCCCTCGAGCAGTTGCACTCCCCAGAACACGTATCAAAACAGTACAGTGCAGCTGAGCTGACTTACAGGAAGAATGGTTTGTTCCCAACCTCCAAGAACATCTTGATAATTTCATATTTAGTTTCACCACATGCACACTAAAGGGCGCACCCTTAAAACATTTAAAGTGACATCGCTGTGCCCCTCAGGGACATTTCAACACCTACACATTGAATATGTGTAGATGGGTAACAGGTGCAGTAACTTCCGTTATCTATTTGTTGTGGCATGCCATTCTCTACTTGGTTTGAAGCAGTGCCCTGTGTCCACCCTGATGCTAAAATAGCAGCTACATTTCTAGTATGTCAAGTATTTCCCCGGTGGGGAAAATCTGATGTCCTCAGATCTGATAACTGGACTAATTTCTTAATGTGCTCTTCAAAGAAATCTCCCTTTTATTGATCATAAACACAAATAGTATTCAGTGTATCACCTGCAAGCCAACAGGATTGCAGAACACCTACATGCCTACTCAATGGGCCTCATTACAAGTGCGCTAGTCCTGTAGAAATGCCAGTAATAATGTCTCTGGCATTTTTATTGGACCGTCACATTTGAAGTTTGCCGGTGGGGACCACGGATCTCCCGGCAGGCGTGACCTGCCAGGAGCTCAGGCCCCTACCAGCTAACACATGCCTGAATCACAGGCACCGTTATTAACGGCTCCGGTGATTCAGTAAATTCTATCCCAGTATTCACTGGCATTTCACTGACCCTAATATCCTGGTAATACTTGGATATCCATTGCCAGATATGGTAAGTGCAGTTTGCTGGTATCCCGCCGGTAATAGTGGCAAACTAATAAGCAGGGCCAATGTCTTGCTAAAATGTGTAACCCATTGAAAAAGAGTTGGCTTTATTGTCTTGCACTAGCATAATTTGCTCTTCGTAACCAGCCAGGGTCAGATCATCATCTTAATCCCCACAAGATAGTTACTGGCAGGAGGCTGCATACTCCACTCACATCCACAAGCACAGCCTCCAATGCACACAATTCAGCAAAAATTCTATGTGGTAAATTTTAGGGATATCTTAAGGAGTTAACCATATCTGTCAGACTTATTTCCTGCCAGATTGGGCCCCACCAAAGATAGCTAGCCTCACCAGCGACAGACACATCAACAGCACAACAAGATTCAGCACTTTCACAGCAGCAACAGCTCTTCCCCTGTGATAAAATATTCATCGAAAATTGCTTACAAAAGTGGAATCAACCAACATTTGAAAGATCCTACAACATCATCTATGCCACGCCTGCAATGGTCAAAGTTGCTGGTCAGAAGACGTTGATCCATAGAACTGACACCCGGAAGGACAACAGCTCTGAAATGAAAATGATCAGTGACATTGATATTGCATGAACTTCTCTGAACTCAATGAGCCCCTTTGGGCAGACAGAGATTAATACATGTTTACAGCCTTCATGAACAACAAACAATGTTAAAAAGATTATGCCTTTTTGTACTTACTTTTCTTTCTCTCTCTCTTTTTCCTTATGGTTGAAGTTATATGGCTGTTTTCTAAGGGTGGGTCCAGTGACATCATTAACACAGCATATATACAAGTGAATAGTAATGTATCCATGATCAGAATTAGAAGGAATGTTTCACACTCAGAAGTTTATTGAAAAGATGTGCATCACCCAACAAATGACAATATGTGGTACAACCACATGAAGCTAGTGTGAAGAGGGATGTAAGTGATTCTTGTTATATGTGTTCTTTAATCTCCAATGCAATGTTCAGTGCATCTTGCCTTATGTAGGGTGCAGGAATTGATTCAGGGACACAGGGTCCAAGCAAAATGCATAGAAGTTGATACCACAGGAAACACAGATAACTACGTAAAGATAAACAAGATGGAAGGCAAGGAGAATTTGAATAATCTTATACTGACCTATCAGATAGCAGGGGAGAGGAAAGGCAAAGCTGTCTTTATGGTACCACCTCTGATTATGTGTCCTGATGAAGAAGGACAGGAAAAGCTTCGGTGCAAAACAAGACTTCCATTGCAGATGGAAGGTGCTGTTTATTATAGAGATGAGGGGGATTGAAGGACTGATAGGGTCCAAAGCAGGAGAGACAGTTAGACTATCAATGAGTGCAGTTTCACTGTTACAAAATTAACTTAGATTGACCAGCATGAGAACCCTACCCAAGTACTGCAACTCACAGAATTCTCTTTGTGTCTCAGAAGCAATGGCTGCTTGTATGTGGAGACTAACACATGGTGTAACATGACCCTCAATCCCCCAGACATCAAAGGGGGGACTGCAGCCCTCATCAAAATATATTGGATTTGTGGGGGTCTGGTCTCAACCCAATTTCTGCCACTTAGTAGGGTGTGTATTCCTTGGCAATCCTGCAGTTTCCTATGCTTGTTGTCCCAGATGTCAATCTCACCACAATCAGCAAGCACCCCATGTCCCAACCAGTACACATCATGCATCATCTGGCCTGGTGCCCTTTGGGTTTGCAACTTCATTGACACAGCAGGTATCTCTACCAGGACTCCAGTGACAGGGTAAATGTTATTCCTGAAGAGTTTAATCTGTTTAGTAAAGCCTTGACATTCTTAGTCTCTCTTCTTGCTATAGGGTACAGGCAGCAGTGAATATGAAATGGCTCCAAATAACCCATTTGGAGTTGATAAAACTTGCAAATGAAACAGAAAACAGACTAAATGCTGTTAGAGAGGAACTAAGACTGATTAGGTTGACCACACTCCAAAATAGATATGCACTTGTCTTACTCACTGCCATGGAGGGGGTGGCATCAGTGCAAAGATAGGTAGTTCCTGCTGCACTTACAGACCTTCTTATGATGCAGAGAAAACACCTCTCACTGCACACTTTACGCATTAGGATGGAGAAAGTAGGGGGGGTCACAGACAAAGATTGGTTTCACGGGTACCATTGTGGATGGACAATGTTTTTAAAGTGCTGATCCCTGTCCATGTTTTGTTGTGTATCCTTCTTTGTTCCTGCCATCTGTTAAGGGTTGATGCAGAAAGATGGTGGCCAAGGGAATGCCTATCATATCACTTACACTGAAAACAGGTGAGGCCACTCCCCTTTTTAAACATGCACACACACAGACAGACACATGGAATTGCAAGATTGAGAACCACATGGTTAGGATATTGCAACCATTTGGCCCACCTGCCACACTTTCTTATAACCCCCCAAGCCAGATAACTATTGGGAAGAAATTGTGGACTGCACAGAGGATGGGGGTTGTTGTTTTCTGAGGTGTACCCTAGAGGAATATCCAGAGCACAGAGGCAACCTGTGTAATGTTAGTATGTTATGGGTACCAAAGAATGATTTTGACAAGACGAAAGAAGCAAGTAAAGTAGTCAATGAAATAACTAAAAGGGGAATGTTAGGATGCAGGTGTAATGCAGTTCCGAGCATCTGTGCCAGCGAGTGTCCAGCATGCCAAAGCCTTTGGAGGAATGATGAGGTGCAGCACACATATTAGTTATTGTTGCAGGTCCTAGCTGTTACTCAGGAACTTTGAGTAAAATGTAGGATAATTGTTTGTGTTCCTTTGCACAATAAGTATAATATTTGCAAAGAAAATTTGTTGTTGATGCCTTGAATGGAGACATTGCCAAATCATCAACCTAGATCATGTTTCACTGCCCCCTAGTGAGTGTTGGAAGAACTTGGTCTGAAACAGAATGGCTTGGTATCACAAATAAAAAGAATACATTTGTTTCCAATTGTTTTCTATGAAGCCAAATGATTCCCAAGAAATAGCCAGAAGAATGTGTGCTAGGGAAAGCAACATGCTTTAAAACGGGAGTTGCAAATAGTGTTGCAAAGCAAACTGCCACAACACCTGATAACTGTCTGGATTGCCAAATTTGATGAGCTCATGGGCAATATATTACTGTATATAATTTGGTGACTTCACTGTTCACACTCACTACATGATTTTTGGTCTTTGTTGAGTTCAATTTCAAACTATTCTTTCCCATACACCAATTAACAGCTATCTGTAATTGTCACATTTTTCGTATTGGAAGGACATCATTGGGTTTCATCTTAAAGATCCGCTGCAAGTCATTGACATAACTGTAAGTGTAAACTGAAACCAAGAATCAGTCCGATCAAGGCAGATAAATGTTAAACAATAAAGGTAACAATAGATCTTAGAACCATAGGGCAAAATAGTTAGTCTTTTTTATGCCTCGTCAATAATTATTTAATACAGCATAAACACACATCAAATGCTGATATCAATCAGGTGGAGAAAGGAGGTAGAACAGCCAATGGTTTAGAAATCCCCAAGCTTGAGATGGAGATCATGCAATATGATAGCAATCAATGATTCCGTGCCATGCAGAAGCCAGAGATTTCCCTGCCTAGTATAATATCTGGCTTAACACAACCTGCTACTGTGTGGTGAATTGGCCTTGAAAAACTTCATAAAACGGGGTTCTCTCAAATGTTTTGGAGGAGATTTGACCTATTTCATAATTGTAAAACAGTTTTCTGATGATGCTGATTCCCAGGTCAAATCTCTAATCCGAGGGTCGAGTCACAGGTTGATTTATCAATGTTTGTTCAGCCAAAATAATGCCTATATGTCTCTAGTTCATTTCCCGGTCATTTGTGGTTGTTGTTAGGCTATGAGGGGCTGGGGCTGCACATGGAAGGCTCATCATGCAAGGATATTATGAGCATTTTTAAATGTTCTAGGTTTATTGGTTGTGTGCGTTGCCTAGAACGTGTTGTTTAGAAGATTTGTGTTGCCTGTTTGGTATTATTGAATTTCTTTGTCTGTTAAGTGTTTCTTCATTTATTTTTTATTTTAATGCTGGGTTTTTACATCCAATCAAATACATAGAATTATAATGATAACATTAAAATAACTTTCCAGTTCATTCCAAGTCAATGGATTGAAATTACAGCACAGTGGCAACCCACTCAGCTTTTCAATAAAAGAATGTTTTCCACCTGTCTCCATACATTAATAACAGCATGGTTGAGCGCCCTGGAGTACTGGCTAAAAATGTTATACCAAATTCATCACCACTCATGGCCTCAGGCAAAATCATAAAACCCTTAAATAATTCTTCTCCAAGGTTGGGTACTGCATGAGTAAATGCCTTATTGACTGCAATTTCATGCCGCACATTCTACAAATAAGTTGAGGTTGAGGTATTGACATCCTTGCACATATCGCCCCCAATGCGGGCAGAAGATTGAATATTAGTTTCAGACCAAAATATTTCAACCTTTTGTCATTAAACAGTACCAACAAAGAAGAAGGGGATACATGTTTCTTCATTATTGTGTTAGCTTAATCTGATAAAACATGTGCTTACTCTGAAAAACATTAGGTGGCCAAAGAAATTTCATGCCACTGCTCCTTCCCTCACCAAAAAATCCCCAAAGCCCCCAAATGTTTTGTAACTACTCTAAGTCCACTCCAGTTTATTAGCACTTCCCTAAATGTCCTGGCACTGCTGTTAGCAAAATTCTCTGGTATCTCTGAAAGCTTTCCAAGAATGAAAATCTGAACCAACCATAGGTGCCCCTGTGTAGTCCACAAGGTCAAACATGGTTACAATTCTTAAAATGTGTGAGCAACATTTAACCGTATTCTATTGTAATTCTTGTGATATAAAATTTGCAAGGGTCTAGTGGTACCAGATTTGCCCAGCATCTTTCCAATAATGGAATGAAAAAGGTGCAGGATGTGAAGCAGTGTGTCAATGGTGAAAGGTTTTCTCCTGCTTTTCTGAAACACTTACAAATTGGCTACAATTGTTATAATTGCAACTTTACTCTGCTGTGGGGAGTGAATTCAGCACTTAAACTCTGGTCCTGTGCCTCGTTCTATTGTTTGGGAGGTGTATTTACACCGGAAGACCAATATAATCACAACACCGGCGTGGAGTGGGGTGCACAGCGCGGTATGTGAAGCAGTGTGTCTGATGTATCGTGTCCGGTGCCCGCTTAGTTACGCCTGGCCAGTTCACTGTTCGAAGTAAGATGGCTGGATATTGTAATATATAAAGCTTACATAATTTGAACTTGGAGCACTACTGACATGTAAAATAACTGTATTTTGACTGATATCGCAGGAGGTATTTCCTGCCACTGCACTGCTCTATAAACCTGTTTGTGTAGCAGTTTATTGCATCATTGCAATTTTACGGGTGCAAAGCTGCTCGGCTTTTCCTACACCATCACGTGGTTGGTGACCTGATCGAACGGTCTACGTCATTGGTGCATGGGAGCAAGTGCGGCTTCGCCTTGGAGCTCCCCTGCAATCCTGGTCCCATACAGCTGTGACTATTGCTCTTTGGTGCCTTTGGATTTCTCGCAGCTGGTTGTGGGTTGTTTTGGTACCTAGTGGCATGGAGTGAATGTGGGCTTCGGCCTTGGAGCGCCTTGTATCCACTTGTACGCGTGACCCGGAACACGCTTGCTTTTATGTGATTGTTCCCTTTGGCCCAACACGGAAGATAAGTATGGTGTAAATTGCTACTCCATCGGTGCCGGTTGCCTGGGGGACCTTTCCTCCTGAGTAAATAGTACCCCAGGAAGCTGCAAGGCCCTTGGCCCAGTGCTGACAAAGACTGTTGTAGAGGAGGAATCAAGTACCTCTACTCCAACTGCCCCACCCATATTGCCTGTCTGTTGGAAAACCAGAGTATGAGAAATACACGGAGCAGTTCAACAGACAAAGAGCAGAGTATGGACTCTGTGCAGTACCAGAGAAAGTACCAATACCTAAGAAGATCTGGGAGGCAAGGTACCCATTGATGAAACGTACCTGCATACAAGAAAATATGATGGCCATTTGAATGAGATTCCTGAAAAAGCAGAGCAGATAAATGGTAAAGATGAATGGTGATGTCACATAGAATCGAGCTGACGTCTGAGGAAGAGATGCAGAGACCAGAGAATGCGGATATTCTATAAGGCATCAAGAAAGTATCAAGGATAAGTGACATCTTGGGATCAAGGTGAACAAGCATATGCCACAGAAACAGATGAAGATATCATGTCTTTGTACATGTGTACAGATGCAAAAGAAACGTAAGCAGACAAAGTAAACTTGAGGCTAACTTTATAGTGAATATATTGTGGCAAACACCAAAATATACATATATGCATATGGACAAGTAAAGGATGGATGGTTCCACTACGCATTATGAACAGTGCTGGAAATTAGAAAGAAGGCCTCATTTCAGTGTTTTGCAGTTAAAAAGCTAATTGAATTACAAAATGAATCTCAGCAGAAGGACTTGAATGAGCTAAGAAGCCAAGATCTTATCAAACTGGAATGAACTGACATTAGATACAATTTGTGTGAAAGAACAGAAACTCCTGTCCAGAAGGCTTGAGAAAAACAAAAGACATCAGAGGACTATTAGAAAAGAGTATTTTAATACACTAAAAGGCTTGATTCCATGGTATCCAGTCACGTGGAAGGATGAAGTTGGAAGAACGCGGTGGTCACACCTACGCATGAGGGCAGCGTGTGCCCAATCTCCTTAAAATTTTTCAGAGCACAGTAGAAACTCAAGGAATTGGCACTGGACCATTGAGGTGATGATGGATTGATTTGCTAATTGGTGGGAAGCTAGTGTTAAAACGAGCTCATCCGCACCTGGATGCTCATGCGGCCTGGTGCAAGAAGTAGGTGGAAAAGTACTGATGGGAGTTAGAATCCAACCAATTGTAAAGAACTGTGTCATCAAGGGTCCTATAGTTTGTGTAGTCAATGTGATATTGTGTTTTATTGATGTTCATAGTGACCATTTTATGGGGAGGGCTTAGATGCCCCACCTGATGTTAAGTACCCTATCACTTTCCTACACTGTTCTATATTGATATGGAACTTATACTTAGATACTCATTTAGAGCCTTTCACATCCCTCAATAGGTTTTTTTAGTATGCCACGTAGGATGACGTTGGTAATGATGCAGGTCAATACGTCGCTGATGATGATTTTGCTTAATGTAACATCAGTTTTTTGTAAGATTTGTTGATTAAGAAGATCGAGCGAGTGCTGATGTTTGTTGTACTCCCTGTTTTAGATAGTTGATATTAAAATAGATTTCCTTTTGCCAAACTACCGGAGTCATTTTGATTATTGATGTATGAATCAAATCTGCATCCCCATCCATCTCAAGGGTAATTGCTACTCATCAAAGGGGCTGGGATCTCCAGTTCACTGTCTCATACCAGTGACTGGATTATATTATAGTATTTTGTGATTCCTCCTAGGTCTGGGATTTGTGGTGCCTAGCCCTGTGCAACAATTGTGGGCATCGGCTTTGGAGCTCCACTTCCCCACTTGGGTGCATGATTTGGACCAAGTTTGTTTTAGCTGACTTTCTATTTCTGGCCCAACACGGACATTAATCATGGAATAGTTTGCAATTTTACTAGTTGATTTTCTTATGGTGTTTGTATTTGCTGGGTCCTGTCCTCCTAAGAAATTAGTAATTTAGGAAGCTGCCAGGCCTTGGACTCAGTGCCTGATAAAAGCTGTCATACACCAATAATCACATACGGACTAGGTCCCCAATTGTTGGGGCTTTTATTGTTACAGTCTAACCTACGGTTCTTATGTTTTAATGCTTTTAACCTAGACGTAACCACTGCACTAGCATTTTATTGTTCAAGTGCTCAATCATGGTTTTATTACTTGGTCATTTTAATTACCCTAGTGGATTACACAACACAGACGGAGATTGTTTCCTTGCTGCACCTGTGTTAGATTTTTCCTCTTGGTGTGTTCTGGAAAATTGAATAGTAGTACACCTAGAGGACACCTGGATTAAGAACTGCAATAGAAGGACCCGCAGTAGTACCTTGGTACACAGTCTGGAATGTTACTTAGGCTTATTGGTGACCATTCGTAGATTCTTCTTGTGACTTGATTTGAATAATGGGAGTCACATTAAGAAGTAAGGGTTGCCTTTCAGATGTAACGCAGCCCCAAAAGGGAAACAAGGGTGTATTGAATATTTGGGAGTGAAGGAGGGGTGGGACGTTGGCTCATTTAAAAAACCTGGTATCAACTCCGGCTATTACTGATATCCATCCAAAAAGCCTGGTACCGATTCCGGATTTACCCTCTGTATTGTCAGAAGAATGATTCTTACTGGTTAACCCTAAAGTTATTACCTGAACTTCCTTGTCAGATAAAGAGGTTCTGGATCATGCCTCCCTGGGACTAGACAAACAAGAAGTGATGGTGAATGGGGTGCTAGATAATATAAACCAGACCCTGTCAAACAATGAGGAAAATCTTAACATAATGGTTACTGGGGCTATGCATGAGGAGGGAGACATAGTTTCAGATATATCCATTCTGGCACCAGCATTCCCTCAGGAGTTGACAAAGCAGGTACGGGATTTTAAAAATAATGTATGGTCTTTCTCGGACACTCTTGCACAGGAGACAGGCCTTAATGAAATAAGGCTGCACCAACATCTAAGACTCTAGTAAATGAAGGTGGACGATTGGCCCAATCACCTTCTAGGTCTGTCCTACATTGTTGCGACTGGAAGCGGGATAGTATTAAGGGTGATGTGGTCCGGGAAGATGTTGCTACGGAATCTGGGTTGGGGAGGGGACTGGGGCTGGTAGACAAGAGGCCCAAGTTCCGGTGGTGGGTGAGTTGTCTTTTCGTATCCTGACCAGAATTTTAAACTCAATGGACAGAGGTTATAAGACACTTATTTTTTAAATCCGGGAATTAAGACAATCCGTCAAGGAACTGCTGAATAAGGTCAACCTTTTGGAGGGCTACATAATGGCAGTTTCAATCTATACACCTTACAGAGTAAAAGGGATATTATTCTGGTCGAGGTATTCCCCGGTGAACAGGGGAACTGCAAACACGGGGAGGGTTTACTACAAGTGTACAGGTTCCAGTGGAATCTGCTAATACCATGTCTAATGTAGAGGTGCCTATAGGTCATCAGTATCATTTTTAAGTATGACTAGGGAATGCAGGCATATTGTAATAAGTAGCAGCCCCAAGCAGAACCAAAAGATTAATAGTGTTTATTCAGGAAAGAATAAAGTTCACTCCCTAGGTAAAAAACACAAAAAAATGTAAATCTCCTCCTAAACAAAATAATAAAGGCTCAAGGACATTTTTGAGAAATTTAAGATTAGAGGTGGATAAGCAAGTACAAGCTGACAGGATTACTCTGGATCAAAAAATATGAAACTTTTTTAAAGCTGATATTGGAAAGACTACTAAAGAGGTGTCTGAGATGCAAGCCACCCCTGTGGGGATAGTACCTGTGCTAAAATATGACAAGGGGGACAGTCTTTCTTTTGACCCTTAGTAATATCTTGGTTTATCCAGTAGACGAAGAGATCAAGACTGGGGTGATAATGGAAGAGGTTGAGGGGCTCTCATCCATACATAATTACATGGGTAAATGGGCAGGGAAATGTTGTTTATTAAGGGAGGGGGGCATGGTCAGGCTGGTGGGCCCTACAAAGAAAAACGCATTAGGCAAGGCCCGCTTTACTATTGGGCTTAAGGGGCAATCCCCCAAGGAAAAACTCTATGCAATATTTTCAAAACCAGTTGTAGCAAAGGACCCAGTAGGGGTACGTCCCTGTGGAGAGATCCAGTTAGATATGCCAGTGCTACTTCCTAAAATAGTGGAAGGATGAAATAGGATCTGGCCAACCAAATAGCCAACAATTGAGATATGAAACGGGCCCTGAGAATAGACAGGGGTCTCTTGGGGTTAGATTTATTGCTAGGGAACAGCAACGTCACAAACTGCCATCAAAAAAGATATGCTGGTAAACGATCAGCTGTGTATCTATTTAAGTTGGCTCTTTGAGAGCTCCAACAGATATCCTCTCAGTATGCATTACACTCTTTCCGTGATGCATGACATTCCAAATGTATGACTTCTGACCTCAGGTGATATTATGACAGTGGCATTTGTGTACGAGAATTGCTTGTATAAAGTTAAACTGTATTTGAGGTCATTTATAACTAAAGATGTTGTTATGGCAGAAAAAGAGCATTTTTTAGCATTAGGATTTGAAGTCACTGATGCAGGGCCCTCAATAATCTTGAGATTGGCCCCAATTTACCCAGCCATGGGTAGGTCGCTACAAGGTTTGACTAGTGCCCAAAACTCAGACATTTATACTTCAAGGGGATATACACAGGATCCGACTTATATGGTGGTTAATGGAGTCTGGGCACAAGGTGGTAGTAATAGATGGGCACAAGAAGTGAGGGAACACATTATACATGATGGTCTAATTGGACTATGGCCTCCTGGCACTCTAGAGGTTTCAGGAACAGCCTAAATAACAAACATCTTTTTGTGCCATTTGATATAGTGTGTTTACAAGAAACACTGCTCCAGGATACACCTGTTATTGAGGGATTTGAAGTTATTTATAATAAGGTCTTGCTGGGCGACAAGGGACAGGAGTTTGGCAGCCTTATGACAGCTATTAAATGCTCCCATGGGGTGTCCATTAAAAAAATTGAAGTTGGCAGGCCTGATAAACTGGTGGCACTGTTGGCTTGGCAAGAGGTCCCTGGACGGTCAACATAGTAAATGCCTTTTGGCAAACGTATATTTTAGCCCAGAGAAAGATAAACTAGAGGAGACCCTTGCGGCACTCTTGTTTACACTACTGGGGGAATTCCCTAAGAAGGTGCCTCTCTGATATTCTTAGGCGATTTCAGTGTGGAATGCCTGAACGATCATTGGTACCTGCCACCGAATAGAACTGGTACTGCAGTAGAGTTGATTACATTTAATGGGAACCAAAAGTCAGTGCAAATCGAAATTGCTGAACATGGTTTTTGGATATTTGCATATGACCAACTGCGATTTCCTTCATGATTGGCATTATCCTCCCCAATTAACAAATCTCACATCGTTATGCATGTGTTTAGATGTAAGCTATGTAGAGCATGGGCACTATATTGATTAGCCAGAACATTAAAATCACACACACTTTCTAACAATTAGTTATTTCCACAGCAATTGTCAATGGTAGCAGACTTGGAACCCATCTGCCATGTACATTTACCCAATGAATCACTTTGTGTCCTTTCATTCAAACATGTTAGTTCCCAGTCAGATAAGAAGCACACCCAGTGATTACCCTGTTGGTTATGCATCTTGGAGATTATAATGCTGTTCCGAGCCACATTCAGGTGAGGGCCAATAGAAGGAGTCATGCCACAGCATGCATTGAGGTCCCCACCAAGTAATATGGTATCACGATCCCCACAAGGGCCCCAGTCCATGATAATCTTGTCAATACAGTCAAAGATCTCACTTGTACTGGCACCTTCAGGGGGATCATAAATATTCAAGAACAACATACGGTACTGTGAAACTGAATCCTCAACTGTTACCTCGGTCGCCAATGCATTCCTGCAATCTGCCTCGGGGGTAACCACTCTATAATACAGGTCGAAACATACAGCAATGATTAGCCCCCCACACCCCCACCCCCTGACGATCAGCACTTTGGGCCCTTTTCTGCACCGCAAATTGTTGATACATGGTATAACCCTCCAGGCAGTATGGGGCCCATAACCAAGTATCTTGTAGCATAAAGATCTTAATTGCAGAAGCCAAGTCAAAGGGAAGTCATTAACAAAATGAGAGTTGACCCTCGTATTCCAACAGGCAATCTCCTCAGCTAACAGGATGCCATAGCCATTTCCAAGCCTTAATGTTATTGTAATCCTCTTGGGTATGACCTACGATCTTATTAGATTGCCTTTGACCAGCCAATGTGGGGGAAGCTTTACAAGTACAATAAACAGGTGGTGAGATGTTAGGAAACTTTTCATCATCGTGTGTTCTTATGATCGTGGCAATTTCCAGAAGGAAACAATGTATTTTAGTCATATGGCCATGGTTAATCCCCAGGGGCTGGATGAAATCAAAGTCTCTTGACAGTAATACTCAAAGCAATGGTATTTTAGTAAACAGTTTCAACATGTCAGACCTGTTTAGTTTAGGTCGTAATAAAGCATTTGGCACCTTCAGGACTATTGTCACTGTCCGTGGATCCAGTGTTTCACTATTCACCACAATAATCGCAGCAGCAACAAGTGTTTTTAAAACACCTTGGATGAAATGTACAGCTGCTTGCGTGTCGCAATGCAGTAATTCTACATGGGAAGTGACAGCACATGTATGCTTACTTCCTCTAACTGACCACCAGCAAATTAAATATTATTGATTTTATCCTGGACCAGCAAGTTGGTTAGAGTTCCCACAGACTTTTGCCTTCACTTTTGTTTCCTAGTGGCCTTCTTTCAATCTCTCTTTGCTTTAGATTTACCCGGGCCACATCTTGTATCACCCTGGGAGAACTTTCTTCAGTAGAGCCCCTGAGGCACTGCAGACTTTTTTTCTCTTTCTTTCCATGTCAGATAGATGATGAATGAGAGGGGTGGGACTGTCAGTGCCAAGACAATTTCTTGAACATCGACAAAGTTAAGGACCCGCCTACATTGTCGCCCCTCCACCTGCTATTTCCCTGCCTTTCAAGTGTGTGCATACTTGTTGAATGCATTCTCCCTGTCTTAGTAGGTCTTTATGAATGGGTCCACACAGTTTTAGCAGGATTTTAATTGTGAATTGTAGCCTGTCATTATTGACTGAGCCCGCAGACTTACTCGTACATGTAGCATCACTGAGTAACAATAATCCCTGGTCGTCCCCACTATGATCATCCTTAGAGTCGCAAGAAGAATTTATGCACAGATCTGGTGATGCTGATGAATGTTGTTTAGAAGTCTGTGCCGGTTGTTGGATTTTGTTGTTATCCACTAAGGCTGGTTCACAGATATCACAACTTCGGTGCTTTTGGAAGGTACTGCAGCATTACATAAAGAATAAAACAATTCAAAAAGTGAATTGTTAACAATGTCACCCAGGGAATTCATTGTTGTTTCCTGTTGTTTTCCCACAGCCTGAGCACCACGTTCCTTTTTAGGGCTAATGCCACCAGCGCTTGGAGCTAAGTCATGGGTGTCTTTCTCTGGATGAAAAGCAACTGTAATTGTGCTTTTCATACTTTTGTGTTTAGTGCAGATGCTTTACATCCTGACACACCCACTTTTTCCGCTATATTCACTGGTTCTGTTACTTGCACCATACCATGCTTGCCCTCATAAGTCTTATGACTGCAAAGTCTTATATGATTATGATTGCAACGTTTATACTTCTTCGAATTAGATGTGACTTTACCTGGCTTATTTGCCAGTTTTGATTGCAGAAATATATCGGAGAAAGTCATTAGCAATGTTAGCATACTCCAACTTTTAACAAAAGTATTCAGTTAACCTTCTCTGAGGGGTCAAAAATCCTTGAGTGTTGAAGGCAAAAGCGGATAACACCCCCTTCGCTACCCCCTCTGTGACCCATGCAGGACCACTTTTGCAACACTTTCCATTCTGTGTTCCACGGGTCTGTGAGATTTTGAAATCATCTGCAGCAGGCAGCACGCTAAAACCACTCTTCCAACAAATGGAAACTGTAAAGATCCTCACAATCCCTGCAATGCAATGGTGAAACCTCTCCTCCAACAAATGATAACTGAACAAGTCCTCCCAACCCTCGCAATGCAATGTAATGAGCACTGCAGGACCACTTTGCGTGGCTCTGTGAGCTTTTGAAGTCCTCTGCAGAAGGTATCACTCTAAAACCACTCCTCCAACAAATGGAAACTGAAAGAATTCTCACAATCCCCGCAATGCAATGTAATGACCACTGCAGGACCACGTTCACACCACTTTCATCTGTAAGTGTAAAATGCAATCACTCTTCCCATCGTTCCATTGAATAGACCAAATCCTACATTCAAAAACCTCTTTAACATAACAGATGCATTCATGCACAGTTTTAAAAGTGCTTTGAGACCTACTGTTTTAGAAATGTAAGTCTCTAGTTGAAGTGAAATCTAGGTGGTTTTGCCTTTTACATCACTGTATCCATTTTGCATTGCATTGTGCTCTGTTTAAATTCGAATCTAGGTGGTCTTGCCTTTTGCATCACTTGATCCATTTTGTATTGCATTGTGCTCTGTTTAAATTCAATTCTAGGTGGTTGTTCCTTTTAACATCACTGCATCCATTTTGAATATCATTGTGCTCTGTTTAAAAATAATTTTTGAGAGTTTGCTTTTTTTCAATCTTGCACCTTTTTGTATGCGCTGCACTCATCGTGATCCTTTTTGCATTAATTCCTGGCACTCCCTCCTATCGCTCTTCAATTGTGCCCTCATGTCTTCTAGACCTCTTAGATACTGGCCTGGACTCTGTAGTGCCGCCCCCCTTTCTACTTTCCTCTCTACATCTGCAGCCTCTTTCTTTTTTTGTGCCTTGTGTGCCTCCCCCTGACCCACTCATCTATTACCACATGTCTCATGCACTTATCTCCATCAAAAACGCTGTCAGGCACATGTGAGTGACTCTTTGCCTTGTTCATCCTACCCTATACTCCTTTTTTATGTATAGCTCTTGCATTATTGAAATGACTGTAAGGCATGTGCAATAATTATGTTATACGTTGTACACAGTTTGTATTGTATTCCTCTTTGTTCTAAGCTGTACCTCCATATTCATAGCATTTGCCCATTTTGAATGTTGCAGATCCTATTAGGAATGTCAATTTTGTTGGCCCATCTGCTCTCCATCCCTACATTGGAGTGCTTTGAAATGCTTGTTAAGCGTATAGACGTTACATAAATCACCAATAAATTAAATCAATCTATCAAACTAATTGAGTGTTTGCTCTTTTATCCAACTCTAATGGAATAACATGACCATCTAAAACATCAAACAATTGTATTTCCACATTATTTTGCTTCTCTGACAGCAGCAGTGTAGAAATGAACGTGTTACACTCTGCAAGTGTACACATCAAAGCAACATAAGACATTTAGAGCCAACATGACATCAGAAACAGTGCAATCTGCATGAAACATGTTAGAAATCAGTCTTCCCTTTGAGACTGCTTTCACAGTCTCTTCAAGAACACCTGCATGAATCTTATTAAGCATGTCTGCATACTCTAAGTCAGCAGATTGCCTCATATTAATGGTAAATTCCTGGAATTCAAAACTATTCCAAAGGTTACAATTACCAATATATTCCATATAGTTATTTTGACTATCTTTAGATTGCAGCAGCTTGAAAACTGGTTGACCTTTCACAAAGGTTAATTGTAACAAGTCTCGAAAAAAAGTATATTTTTACCTACAAACAAAACTTTGCAGTCAGTCTTCAAAACCTCTTACATTTGAAAGTGAATGAAAGCTAGCATCAAGTTAGACACCAGGCTTACTTCATCTACAATCGGGGTATTCCATTTTTCTAGAAATGTCCCTACTTGTGCTACACTTGATACAAGTTTTCGATGCTCTAGTTTGTTGTCATGCCTCACTGGTAGCATCAACAGTCGATGTAAAGTAACAACTATTACATTGAATACTGCTAGACCTGTTGGAGCACTTAAAATACATGACAAAGATCAATCAGTTACATTTTGGATCACAGTTCTTAATGAATGAATAAAAAATAAAATGTACCTGTCTCTGCTTGTCCACTGTCATACATCAATAGAGGTTTGCCTTGGACACAAGAACATTCATGCTTGTCATGTTGTAAACCATGTAACAACCTATATATGATTTTATAATAAACTAAGTTTTGCTCTATATTAAATGTACTAACGATTTCATTATAATTTGCATATGCAACTTTAGTTTATTGTATTGCACTTTCTACTTCTTTCATGGCAAGCTCAACATCAGTTTGAATAATTTGCTCAACAAAGACATTTTGACTTCCTGCTGCAGAAGCTTGACTGCCCTCAGGAGTGTCTTTTGTCATTTCAGCTGCCAAAAGTTCTTCTTGATGTAGTTCTTTCTCCAGTAACACCAAGTACTGCTCAAACTTTGGATATCTAATTTGTTTTTGTTTTTTTTTGTGCAAAAAATGATTCTTCTAAAGTTTCAAAACTTCCAAGCAAATCACTCTCTGCATGTCATGGGAACACCAAGTGCAAAAGACACAAATTAAATAATTCCTTTTTCTCTTGCAGTTTGACAAGACAGTTTCATGTGGTTGATTATACTTGCCTTCTTGTGTCTTACTAGTCAACCAGTATAGCCATGTACTTTAAACCAGTAGTGTTGTGCTACTTCATATAAACAAAGATCCTCCAACTCTACAGATCAATTTGGATAATATATATCGATCAGGTTTATTTTCAAAATCTCTGTACTGTCAGGTACTATTTCAGCTAACTACTGAATTTCACTGAAAGGCTTCAGTAACAGCTTTCTAGTACTAGCTGGGCCAACACTAAACCAAAGTACATTAATGCTACGTCCATAGAGAGGCAAATTGGTTAGCTGATCCACAGCATCATAGCTCCTGCACTCTCTATGTGAGTGCATCTTCAGACCAAAGCGTAGACATTTCTGCCCATATGTCAGCTGCATTGCTCTTTTCAACTTTTGTCATGTATGCTGTAACATAATGAGCAACAAGTGTAGTGTCATCAGCAATATTCTGTACATCAGTATCTGCATTCCAAAGCTGAGCAATGACAGGATTGTAATAATGAATTAATTGGCATTTTTTATCCTTTTTTAGATGGTAGGTATTTCACTGTGACTTACCAGTAAAATGGTGTTGAACAGATGACATCAAACTACACACTCAACCAACTGGTGTCACAGGCCTTGTAACGCAGAATCTGCAATGAGTGTAGTAATTTGAAATCTTTCCACCTTGTTACATGGATCAAGTAAATATTTTTTCTATAAACTCCATGACACAGTCATCACTTTCTTTACCAAACTGAGGAGCATCTTTAATCCACAACAGCATATGTATATGTGGAGCCCCACGTCCTTGTACTCTTTCCTCCAAAATTAATGTTCCACAGTTCCTTGTCGACCATTTTCTTTATTGCATATAAAGTGTAACATGGCTAAAAACATGTGATGGAAGAACCGCAATACACTTAGCGGGTACACAGAACACAATTCTCCTGGTATCATGTGTTCTATATCTGATTTCTGTGGATCACCTTCACAAGTCTACTCTGCAAGATACACCCAACAATACTCAGTCACAAACCAAGATGGAGGGCCCAAGTTTCTGATCATGCCTCTAACCTCTGAGTGTCTCCTATACCAATATTCCATGGTTCCTCTCATTCTGGCAAGAAAATTGATAAGTTTACCTTCTTATTTATTTCATTTGTTGGTAGCGCCCAGTGGTATCACAGTGCTAGAGCTGATTGCATTACAGTAAAGACATTGTGACTGTGGGTTACAGAGTAGTCATGGTCAGGAGTTTTACCTTCTAAAACTTAATTTGTTTCTTTCACCTGTTGTAGCATCTCACATGCAGAAACATTTTGAAAGTTAGTTCCAGTCTGAAGTGTATGAGTAACAGCATAACATAATGTTGAAAATGTACTTTTATGTAATAATTGAAAAATATATTCAAGATTGGTGCCGAATCGGGAATCTTCAGAATACATTTTTGTATAACGATATTCTGAAGAAGAAATTGAAACCTTCAGATATTTCAATCTAACTCTTATTCGAGTAGGAAAAAGGATCGGGACTCAATGAGCTTCTAACGTCTTTTTTTTCTAGACACTGATTGGTGCACCTTTCTTTGCTTTCATTTGATACAATTCTAAACTGTTGTCCGTGACTTTACGTGAGTACAGAGGATGAATAGTGTAATGTTCATACAGAATACTCCCTTCTGCAACATATAGATGTTGGAACTGACCTTCTCTGCTTTTGTTTGTTTATTCAACATCAAGTATAGACAAGTCTGGTACAATTAGACTGCCTTTGTATAAATTGTTGTGCACCAATAGAAACGCCAATACATGTTTCGCCTTTCCAATATCTATAAGCTGTTGCCAAATGTTCTTATGTTTTTTGGCAACACCATTTACTAAAACAATCAAAGAATCTGCAATGTTACGTGTCAGGAATCGTAGGGTACGGAGCTATAATGCCACGGTTGATAAACAAACACCTACCTATCATCCGACGTCCTCCCCGCATTTTATCTCCTCTGGCAGGCCAGGAAAGCATGGGCTGGACACACGCTACTTCAGTCGCGTAAAGTATAGTTGTTCCTTTCGGAAACGCTGGGGGTTACCTTGGAAACACGAACGCTTCGCGTTTCTTTGGTCACATGTTTTTGCACGGTGATCATCCTTAATGGTCATGTGACACGACCAAGTGTATTTAGTCTCAGTCTATGTAACGGTACCTTGCTGCTGAATTTGTTTCCTTGGCCGCTTATCTTGTTTTCCTCTTGTGTACCTACGACCCGGATTGTTGCTTTGGATTTCCACTTCGGATTGCCCTTGTCTGCTTAGCTGCTGTTGGTACGAACTCCTGGAACGCTTCACGGATTACCATCGGATTACGTCTGCACTGGTTTTGGTTTTGTCAGCATCATTAACGAACCCATGGATTGCTTCAGGACCGGCTTGGATTGCGTTTCTATGCTTCGTCGATATTTGGATGGATTTTCTGGTTTTCTACATGGTGTGATTGGATTCAAACTTTCTTATTTTCCTGAACTAGAGACGCTCAGTGTTTTTCAGGCGTCTATTTTCTGTCGGGCAAGGAGGAAGGAACTGAACTTGTTTTAGGCGTCCTTGTGCCATCGGTGGGTAGGTGGATCATTGTTTCATGTTTGTTGCTGCAACTTCACTGAATTATTGGGACAACCATCATTGCAGCCATCCTGCTGTTCATGTGTGGTAAGATTGTTCTATTATCTGCCTTTAGATGAAATTCTCTTTCTGTTGGGTTATTTAGAGCATTCCCTTTTGTTGTTTCATTTAGGCGCCACTGATTATTCTATTGGGATTAGCCACTTGCTGCACTCCAAGTATTTCTCCAGGTACTTATTATTCAGTATGGAGTACTGTGGTTTCTATGCCTCTTATTGTTGCTAACATGTTGTTCCTTTGCAGGCTGGCTGGTTCCTGTGACGTCATCACCTCTTTGGGACAATAGATCCCTCAGGGAGTTTATTAATTCCTCTGAGAGTTACATTGGCAGAAATAACTCGCTGTCTACACGAGTTCCAGATTCAAGCCAGACATCTCTCTGTTGAGAAGAAAGAGATTTTGTCATTACATTACGCTTCACTCCTAGTGTGTTGATGTGTAAATGCAAATTGGTATACACAACTTTTCCCCTCACTCCTTGCACTAATGATATTTTAGGCAGTTTTGACATCTTTTTTTGCAATCTAACAATAACATGGAAAGGATGAAAGGTTTTCAATGCAATTACTTCAAACATGTTCAATTTTTGAAGCACAACATGGATTTCAGGGACTACCATGTCATTGAAGATACGTCTTGGAGTAATACTTGTTTGATTATAAAACCCAGCTCAGTGTTGACAAACATATACGGATAAAGATGTTTCCAAACGTCTTCTACACTGTGTTTAGTTCTCTCCACAATGTACACTAATTTGCACTTGAGACTTATAAAAAGTATGTTGACAAGATAAGCAAACAATGTGAGGTCTTTCAGTAGAAGACAACTCAAACATTGCAATACTTTATTTAGGCTGTTGAAAAATCAGATCCTATGAAAGCATAGGATCATCATTTCCACTTCCTGTAAGTGTTTCATCTATGTACACTATGTACACATAATAAGTGCATTATGTTTATCATTTGCAGTGTACAAACTAAAATGTCTACAATTCCAGTCAGAAGTGTTTGATTTAAAAGTGCTAGAGACATAAATGGTGTTTGGCAGTCATATAGTTTAACTAGAAGGTATCTTATTTTAGTATGATGTGCAGGCAGCATCCATATATGATGAATCTACTTTCATCAAGATAAGCTAGAGAGTGACCATAAATCCTGTTTTTCACAAAATTCGCAGTCATCTATTCTCTGTAGCATCTTCATCTGTCTTTGAGCATTATCGTCTGTGTGCAAAACTTGTAAACATCTCGTTTAAGACCATAAAAGAAAATGTAGATTACTACAGAAAAACTGAAATGCAAACTATGAGACCTTAGCCACTGTAATTTCACCTCCTTCACTTTGTTTCACATTTTCTTAGAAACCATTTACCTGCTGCATCTGGCTGAAACACCAAACTACTTTAGTAGTACCTTCCATACTACAGTCATAACTTCAGAGTACAATTCCCAAACCACATTGCAAGAGAAGAAATGTTCACTGAAAACTTGCCAGTGGTGATTAACTTTCCCAGTAAGCTGGCAGAATCCATGAATTTCCACAAATAAGCAAAATAACATTTGCCAAAATCATAACCAACTTAGCATTGATCAGGTGAACTCCATCATCAGACTTATATTTAAAGCCACATTCAAACACTTCCACAGATCTCACACAGTTGGGAGTTACTATTATGGTGTCAGAGGAAAAACCTTGATATCCAACTCCGAAGCACATACATAGCTGCAAAACTTTTGAAGGATAAAGCTATGCTACTTGTTCGATGATAGGAGTTGCTGTGCACCCCTGTTCATTTTACATTTTCCTATTACTGTACATCGTGTAACAGCATATGTGAACACATCGATTGGAACTCAAGTGGGTCCCTGCCCTTCCAAAGGACACAATTACTAAGCAATTTGTGAAAGTGCTACATATGGTTGCTGTTTATTTTCTATGCATTACTACCAACATGTTGTTGTGTCTAGCACACAGTTTGGACTCATGTGCATGCTATGATGCTAAACATTATAGTTCTCATAGTGTTCTAGATACAATGCAGTGATGCAAAGTACTTTCACATTTGTGACAGAAATGCTAGACTCAAATTCACATAAGCTATTAGTGAGGAAACTGTAGATAGCTAAGGTATATAATGCAACAATTAGATGAGAGAGTAACTGCTGCAATGTTAAAAAAAATGTCCCATGTAGAGTTCTGCTCTCAGTGCTTGAGTAAGCTGGGATGGTATTGAGAAGCTCATATAGCGTAAACAAGATGAGCAAAACAGACTTTCAATGGATGACAACTGAATTGGTCAGTTTTTGATGCATCTGTGTTTCGCACAGTATATTTTGGGGATGCTAAAACTTGATGAAAAATGAACTACTCTTATAGACCACAAAAACCATTTCTTTCACAGCCTAAGAATGCATGATAAAGCATGCATATATGAAGTGAAAGACATTTACAAACCATAGGATTTGTAAGGTCATACATATACAAAAATTGAAAAGGACATTTCATAGATTACTGCAGAAAAGTTGAAATGCAAACTATGACGCCTTGGTCACTGTGGATTCACCCGCTTCACTTTATTTCACGTTTGCTCAAAAACCCTGTTGCATTTGGCCTAAAACCCCACAAGACTTTATAGTACCTGGCATGCTGTAGCCATTATCTCTGTTTACGAATTCCAAAACCACTTTGCAAGAGAAGACATGTTTACTGGAAAGTTACCAGTAGTGATTCACTTTCATAGTAAGCTGGCAGAATCCAGAAATCTCCACAAATATGCAAACGGACATTGGCCAACAGCATATCCAAGTTAGCATTGATCAGGTGCACGCCATCATCAGACTTCTCAAATTTAAGGCTGCATTCAAACACCTCCACAACTCTAACACAATAGGAAGTCACTAATATAGGGTCACAGGAAACAGCTTGATATCCAACTATGAAGCACGTACACAGCTGCAATATTTATCAAGGGTAGAGGTATGCTGCTTAGTTGATGGTAGGGTTTGCTATACACCCCCATTTGTTTCACTTATTGCTAATTCTGTTCAGTATGTAACAGTATATGTCATCACATAGTACGGTCGGTCCAGGCTCGCCCAAAGTACACCATTTACAAGGAGATTGTGAAAATACCAAATATGGTTGCTGTTTATTTTTTATGAAGTACTACCAATATTTTATTCTGACTAATGCACACATTGATCTCATCGCCATGCAATGGTGCTGTAACTTATGGTACCCAGGGTGTACTGGATGCAATGCAGTGATGCAATGTACTTTCACATCTGTAACAGAAATGCTACACTCAATTTCACATATATTCTTAGTGAGCAAACTGTGGAACCTAAGGTACATAATGAAAAAAAAAAAATATTTTTCAAACTAAAATGCATTTCCTTCCTAGGCAAACTAGCTCTAAGACTTGTAATCACATATTTGTTAAATACAGACAAAGGCAGATTATTTTTAACAAATAAAAATATAAAACATCAAATTCCCAGAGAGACAATATCAGCAAATTATGAAATGATTCCTTAAAAAAAACAATGAGAAAGAACCTTTCATTGAAAATACATTTTGCTCACACTTAACCATAGCATAACATTTACTACTGCTTGAACACTCTTCAGAAAACACTGACATACAATATGGAAACCATTCTTTCAAGTAATACCTATAAACTGTACTAATTACAAACCTAAACATACTTAATACATTCTACATTAACAACAATTCATATTAAACATTAAACATATTTAAAAAACACAATCACTGTCCTCCGGCTGCTCCAAAGAATTAATCGAGCTCCACAAAAGCTAAACACAGAACATCTGCACAAAAAGAGGACTGTACAAACCAAATAAGGAAAATGGTCAACACATATTCATTACATTCATCAATAAACCCCAAAACAATCCTTCTAAAGGCTACTGTTTAGAACATGTAGAAATACAATTAAATAAAACCTTTTTTTTAAAATAATTAGACAAATTACATAACAGTGGCTTTAATCCCGGTCAAAAGGGGAGACCTCTCATAACAGCGTGTGCATTAAACTTTTTCCCATGCACTGAAAAACACATGTTGCACACACATATTGCAACGGTTTCAAATTTAAATCACACATGCCTTTACGTGAGAACATCCAAACAGAAAGACATGTAAAAATCTGTGCTAACTTTTCCATAAAATAATGTGATCACTTCATCAAAATACAGATGTAGCCATGGGTAGGACCAGCGGGTTCATTCCAGGGGTAACTAAATCCAACCATAAAGCAAGACATCCAATTAGAACAATGATAGCCGCAGGTCTGTGCAACCGCCATTAGCCATGGGTACCCGTTCCATTTTTCAAAATTCAAAATGACATATTAACAAGGTGTAAAAATGTAAAGAACACAAAGGTACACATGAGGGCATAGAATCAGAAACAAATGTTAAATTGTGTAGTGTAAAATCCATGAAGTATCATGATCAATGCACACAAAGTGGCATTGCAAAACCCCCTGCTAACTAGGTAACAGACATAGCTGCGGTTGCACCCACCAAAGATCAAACAATATCCCATTGGGTTACTGCTACCCGCATCTTTATTTCCCTCAGACAGGGCATGATGTTTCATTGGCTGCTATTGAAGCCATGGCTATTGTTTGAAAAGGCCATCAAAAGTATTTTTGTTGTCCAATATACTTAGGAACTTCTCTGTGTGGTTCTTCAAAGAGCCTTTGTGTTCTTTTATCAATATTATATATAAAATAGATAATTCAGAGGAATACTCTTCACCTCTATTAGAATTCGAACAATCTTGGAAATTGTCTCTGTGCTCTTTTCTTTAGATTTATTACTTTTCTTTTCCCAAAGAGAAAACACATGTGATCCCTGTCAACAATATCTCTCCACAATTAGAGCATAACCTCTCATTTCAAAAACTCCATCTACAATAATATGACAGAGCCAGAAAAATGTTGGAGTTAATTCTTTGAAAGCACATCACCAATGTCCTCAACATCACTATTAGTCCCATTCACAAAATTATCAAAATCTCCACAGTCCTCTGAATAATTAGATTCCTCACCTTCAAAAATTGGCTCAATCTTTCAAATATCCGATGAAGCATTAAAAATATCCCAAAAATAACACACTATCCTAAAACCACATCTCAATCTCAAACAATACAAATTCACTACATAGAACAATTCTTAAACTTATAATGCAATATATATTCTATAGTTGTATTGCCACATATAAACATCACTCAAAAAAGTACATTGTCTGAAAGGGTTCAACATTAAAACTGCATCTGAGGTACTTGACACCCTAATGTAGCTGCCCACCATACAAACAATAAACAACCAATAAACAACCAATCAGAAGCTTAAAAAAAGGGATACCACCTTATCTTCTCATGTAATCTTCCTCCATCGCTTAATCTAATATCTGAGGTGATAAGCAGTATTTTTTTTCTATCACAGTACAATGGAAAATGACATGAAATGGCTAGGGGAAATTATCCTGCAGAAAATAAAATTAAAAAAAGAAGATGCTCAGTAGAAGGAACCAGACGAAAATACACAACATTCTTTATATTTATGTAAAATGAGACTAACAATAACATGTTACGGAACACATATCAGTCACCAAACATATATAATTCATCTAACTACTTTTAAATGTCTATGCAACCAACACAACATTTTTAACAGTATTAAATCTTCATTTGTTTAAAAATATTTCTAATATTTTCAAACAGATGAAGTAATTCAAGTATCACAACAAAATTAAACAAGAATCACTTCAAGAACTACCCATAAAACTAAGCATGGATACATTAAAAGAAATATGTAATCAAAAAGGAAAACTGGTTACCTCTCACTTCTCTTCCCCTGATTCGCTAGGAAAAGGAACGCTTAAATACTGTATCTCATGTCAGTATTATACACATCCAAGCATACCTTTTTATGATCAAAGTCACAATTTATTCAGATAATTTATTGTAAAAATATATATATATATAGACACAACATATTGCAATAAAAACGAACGTATTTATACATTTAATTATACTTTTAGTAATGGTGCTGTGGGGTTAGTGAGGTATGTGACTTTCAATTACTGTTACTGCTCAACAATTCCACCCTCCCTTGTCTAATTTACAGTGAAGGGCTAAACAAGACCCTTCCCTGTGTTTTATTCTCCACTGGGAAGCTTTTGTTTGTAGCCTTGGAGTAGTTGACATGTATTTCGGTCCCTCTGTGTGATAACGTTATCCCTAACGCTGTTCCACTTATTTTTGGGCCTTCTTAAGGAGACCAGCTATTCAGGGTAATTCATAGAATTCAGCGCACAAGAGGCGCACGCGGCTGGTGCACAGTGTGCGCGTGTGAATTTCTGCACCAGCCGCATGCGCTAAAATCCATTTCCGCGCACAGCGTATTCATGGATTTTAGCTTCCAAAACCAGCCGTGGCACAGAGTGGCGCAGCGACCCTGCAGCAGCGCCAGTTACGCCCCCAACCCCTCCCTGTGCACCATGCACAGCGCACAAATCCCATACATGGCGCACAGGCCCCCAACCAAGCGGGATGTTTCACATGCGATTGGAGCAGGGTACGTGTATTACCAGGGTTCGCGGGAAGTTTCACACGCAATAGGCCATGTGCGAGTGGGGTACGTGTATTACTGGGGTGCGCAGGAACTTTCACACGCGATTGGAGCACGGCACGTGTATTTTGAGGGTGCGCAGGAACTTTCACACGCGATAGGCCCTGTGCGAGTGGGGTACATGTATTACTGGGGTGCGCGGGAAGTTTCACACGCGATTGGCCCATTGTGAGCGGGGTACGTGTATTACGGGGGTGCGCGGGAAGTTTCACACGCGATTGGCCCAGTGCGAGCAGGGTAGTGTATTTTGGGGGTGCGCAGGAAGCTTCACAAGCGATTACGCTGTCAGAGCGGGGTACGTGTATCCAGTGGGGTGCGCAAGGAGTCCCGCACGTGAATTAGCACTGTAGGTCCTCCCAGGTGTCCTCTCTACCCCCTCCACGGCCCCTGCAGGTAGCCCACACCACAGGGGACTACCCTGCATCCCTGGTCATGTGCCGCAGCCAGTCCATCCACCATGGGCATGCCCCCCAGCCAGGCCACATGTCACCTTGCACTAGTGATCACCAACTCATGTCCCACAGCACCCCCACCCCCCAGCAGTCAGGGGCACCTGCCAGCCGGCGCCCACTCATGTCCCCCAGCACGCCACCACCCAGCAGTCAGGGGAAGCTGCCAGCAGGCCCCCACTCATGTCCCCCAGCACCCCCACCCCCCAGCAGTCAGGGGCACATGCCAGCAGTGCCCCACTCATGTCCCCCAGCACCCCCACCCCCCAGCAGTCAGGGGCACCTGAAAGGCAGTCCCCCACTCATGTCCCCGAGCACCCCCACCTCCCCGAGCAGTCAGGGGCACCTGCCAGCAGTCCCCCACTCATGTCCCCCAGCACCTCCACCCACCAGCAGTCATGGGCACCTGTCAGCAGGCCCCCACTCATGTCCCTCCCTACATGAAATACAGATGCACAATCATGTCCCACTTCTACACCAAAATACGACAGCACGCCACCCCATTCTTGAGACGCAATGATTTCCCAATCCACCCCACACTGACATGCTTATCTCAAGACACAAACCAATAGTCAACTATGTACATCAAAACATGTCCGTCACACCCACACACTGGTTGGCATTGATTGTGTAAACCCACATTTTCACATGCATCAACCCAATGAGCGAATCCCACACATGGAACTAAAATATGAAAATGTATTATGTACAAAAAAAAATCAATGACATGAAAGCATAAAAAAACAGCAAACATGAAATGAAAAGCATGTGCAAAAGATGAGTAAATGAAAAGTATAACCAATCCAAACAAATCCGAAAGAAAAATAGTCCAAACTCTCCCTCCAACAACGCAAATCCAAAGTAAACGTAAAAATAAAAATCCATTGATCCATGGTGAAATCAAATGAAAAAGGTCACAATAATCCATTGTCCAAATATGTACAATCCATTGTCAAGGGTCCATGAGCCCAACGAAAGAAATCAAACCTACCTAATAAACTAGCTAATAAAAAAACTATATACAAATGTGTGTGGCATAGTCCATTCACCACAAATCAAAGAAAAAGGAAAAGGAAACCTAACTCTAAAAACTATTTACAATGGCAGCGGGCTAGTCCGACGGCTCACTTTTTGATGTCATGGGCCAGGGCATCATCGAACTCCCGCTCAATGTCCTGGAGGCGGTCCTCTTCCATGGCCCGAGGGTTCGCAGGGATGACGACATGCTCACCTCCAACTCCCTGCAAATTGCCTAGAGGCACTCGGCCCACCTCAGTGCCCTCCACATGGAGATCTCTGCCCTGACCATTGTAAGCCGTGCCTCTTCCGCCCGATGCCGCTCCGCATCTATGTCGTGGCCCGACCGCTGCCACACGGAAGAATCTTGAAATCCTGGGTCCTCCTGCCCTCTGGCCGATGCCTGCCCCTCCGATGTTGAAGGCCCCGAGCCATTATTGCTCCCACCATGTTGCTGCTGCTACTGTGCCTGTGTCTGCGCTTTGGCTCTTGCTGTCTGCACGTCCTCCTCTGGCTGGGGTGCAGTTGTCGTTGTGTCCACCCCTGCTGGACGTCCGACTCCAGACTGTGGCAGAGATGTGTCCTCCACCAGCCTGGCCGCTGGGTCAGAGGCAGCTCCACAGGGTACCCAGGTGATAGATGGGTGGGAAGATGGCATGGAGGACGACTGGTGCGTAGGGGGTTCAGGTGACGAGGGGGTTGCAAGAAAGTCCAGCACACGGAGGAATCCAGCACCGATGACCCATCCCAGCAGGTCAACGAGGTCAAAGAGGCATCCGAGATGACGTGCAGTCTCTTCACGAAAAGACCACAGGTCACCTCGCATGCCCGGTTGACGCAATGCTATCCCAGCCAGGACAGGCTCAACAGGGTCCCAGATAGCCACGTCCGCAGGGAGAGGAAGGCCAGTTGTTGTGTGCTCATCCCCTCCCTGAAAACGGGTCTGGACGTAGGCATCCCTGCTGGTGCCAGATGATGCAGTGACAGGATCAGGGACAGGATTGCACACAGGCACCTCCGCGGTGGCCTGTGCTGCCTCCTGTCCTTGCCCCGCACCACTAGCACCAGTGGAATCCCCACCTTCAGACCCCGTGTGTCCCCCATCCGCGGCCTCCTCCTCCACCAAACCCCCCATCAACCTGGATGACTCTGTGCCATCTTCCTCCGTTGGACCCTGTGGGGTCTCTGCTGCCCCTTCTGCTGTCGAGGAGTCCACCTCCGACCTCCCCATCTTGGACCTACCCTCGGCAGCTGTGGCCTGGGACGCGGCACCTCCTCACTCCCCGACGAGATGACAATCTGGGAGGGGAGCAGGGCCTTGCGTCTCCGGCTGGTGGTGCGATCCCTACCGCTGTTCTCCACAGCACCCTCTCTGCCCTCTTCATCAGTTGACGCTGCAGACAGGGAGAGATAAAACACAGACATCAGGGCACTGTACAATGGACTGATACACACATGACAGTTGCACCTGAGTGGCAGTGTCAAACTTCAGACATGGCATCACACTCCACGACACACATGTCATTTTTAACTCACACACAAGAGCATTTCCACAGCAATATTGCACCAGGCAGCACCATCCATACACATACAACAGCATGAACAGCCGAATGTGAGCCTGACATCATATGAAACACATGGAGTACACTAGACATGCACACACACCACCACACTTACATGCATGTCTACATCTCGTCCAACTGTCGCAGTGATGCAATCGCCATGCATGTCACATCTGCCATTCAGCCTTCTACATATCAGTGTCACGTGCATCCATGTTGCATCACAATTGCACACTTGTCAAATACACACACATGCCCATGTACACAGTGCAGATACATGCAGCAGGAACCACCATCCATGTGTGACACCACAACCATGCCAATGTACATACACAGAAAATCAAACATGTGTGCTCCCACACCTGCATTTGCACAGCATGCTTACCAACAAATACACCATTGATGCGTCCCACACCTAAGAGGACTCACATGTGGCAGCCTCATGCCCCTGTTCATACACATCCCTACATAGCCCTACGAAAACACATGTGCAACCTGCACACTACTGGCACACCACAACACGCACAGCGTCCAATCAGTATGCGTGTACACTTACCGCTCAACTCCAGACGGGTCTGCCTCTCAAGGACCTGGATGTGGAGAACTGGGCATATGTGTTCCAGGACGCTCATTTGGTGGTCGGACAGGTGGCCCCGGTGCCCCTTGGCCTCCGCTGCCTTCAAGAGGCGCCGGGCCTTGTTGAGGGTCCTGGATATGAAGTCCTCCTAGCGCTTCTTGACATGTTGTAAGTCGCGGACTGCCACCCCCTCCGCGTTGATGGCAGTCACAATGTCCATCCAGATCCTGGTCCGTCCTTCTTTGTCGGCGCGCAAACTTCCAAAGAGGGCATCATACTGCCCCAGGACTTGCTCCACCAGGACACCAACTTCCCTGGCACTGAAGCTGGTGGCCCTCTGCCTCTCTGGCTGGGGGTTGCCAGTGGTGCCAGATGGTGTTGTGCCCGACATGGCAACCCCATAGGCAGGAGTGGGTGGGCAACTGGGTCCTGGGGCTGGGCTGTGGAGCGATGGTATCCCAATCGGGAGTCTTCGGTTCCAGCAGGGGTGGTCACAGCAACTGCACCCCTGGCTGACGTGCAGGCAGCAAATAGCAGGGCACGTGGGCAGCAGGCAGTCAGGCAGCAGCAGATGGCAGGTGGGAGCATGCTCAGGGCTCTGGGGGGCAGTAATTCGGCCTTTTGGGCAGGAGCGTGGTCTTCCGCGTGTTGTTGCCTGGCCAGCTTGATACGGAGGGATTTGGCATGTTAAAATCTTGCACGTCAGTGTGTAATTCGAGGAAAGGCCCTTCGCGCATAAGCGCGTCAGCACACGTACACGGTTTCATTGGACCAAAGGCCCTTAGTGCGTATGCGCTTCTGTGACGTGACTCGAGCGGGCGTTTCCAACGTGATGTGGGCATAGTGGTTCAGCGCGCGTGAAAAAACTGAACGTCCACGTGTGAATGCGTGTAATCCGAGGAAAGGGCCTACGCGCCTAAGTGACGTGACGCAAGCAGGCGTTTCCATCAACACGGGTCTATGTTAATCGTACATGTCCAAAAACTGCACGTCAGAGTGTCAGCTTGTGTAATTGGAGGAAAGGGCCTTAGCGCGTACACGCGTGAGTGACGCTGTACATGTGGGCCGCTTTAAAAGGTACGTGTAGGACACCATTCCCTTGTACGTGCTTTTTGTGGAGAGCGAGTAGGTGAATTCTGTACTTCTTGTCGGTTCACATGCGATTACTTCACAGCGTTTCAAGTTTGTACTCCCTGTTACCTCTGACAGTGTTCTTTATTTTTTTTGGGCCTGTTTCCTCAAACAGCATTCACTTCTTCTTTTGTCCTGTCTCTTCAGACAGCGTACAATTCTTCTTTTGGCGGGGGTGTTGCCTGCACGCACATGCACGTTTTTTTATGTTATTTTTCCAGGCAGACGGTGAGTCGCGCATGCATTTACCAATTGTGCTTGCCCCGTGTGTTGTGTACCCCTTCAGAGGTCATTGTAGGCTGCGTGTAACACGCGTACGCTTGTTTTTGTGTTTCTGGGTACCACAGCGTAGTGCGGGTTCATTTTTCCACGCACGTGGTCTACAAGGGGTTGCGTGCACGTTACTTTTTGTTTTTGGGGTGCCTGTGTGTTGCGTGACCCGTCATCTTCCCCCAGGGGTCACAGACAGCCTTGCTAGAGCACTAGGGTACGAATTCCATCAAATACCCTACCCCTTTCACCCCCAATTGCCCAGGACAATTGTTTACTGCAACTCCCATACGCACAGTGACATGGTTGGGAGGCGACCAAGCGGTAAGGGAGGCAAAGGTGGCCGACCTCCAAAAGGTGGGCATGGTGGGTGTGGTAGGGGATGTGGCCATGATTTACAGGGTGCCCCCAGACCCCCATGTGTGGAGGACCAATCAGGGACACCCATGCTCCCCCTCCATGGTTGAGGGAAACGTGGCTGACACCATCCCAGCTCAGCCCTTGTTGGACCATCCCATTGTGGCACCTGACCCGGCACAGCATGACTCCCAGGCTGACTTCCAGGTCAGCAAGTCTAAGCCACGTGTGCCGGTGCAAGTTGGTGTCACCAGGCCACGTGGATCTGTGGCAGCAATGTCATCTGCTGTCCAAAGTAGGCAGGTTGGGGAGGCTGCAGGGGCAGCTGCAGCTCTATCCACCCCAGCTCTGAGTCTCCCAGCCGGGAAAGTGTCGGTCCTAGTCCATCAAACTGACGTTGCCCCTGCCAACATCACACTTCAGCCAATGCCTGCACCAAGACCTATGGTCATTGTGCATTCACACACTCCCAGTACCCAGTCCACCTGCGCGTCTGCCCCTACTGACCAAAGCAGCGCAAGACACTCAGGCTCTGCTCCAACTTTGAATAAGAGGAAGACGGGTGCTCTGGCACTACAGGCTGAGACCCCAGACACGGCTACACAGTCCGGCATGTCAAGGAAGCCTAGCTTTAATGACCCCGAACTTGATGCACTTGTGAGCTAAGTGTCGGCACATAGCCACGAAATGGTGGTGACTGCAGGGTGCAAGACCACACCTGGTCAACGTAGGGCACACTGGCAGACCATCACGGACCGCATAAGTGCCCTTGGATTTGTGAGGCGCACAGCTGATGTTTTGCTGAAAGCAGTGGAATGACCTGAAACGCAGAGCAAAGAACAAGCTGGCCTCAAATCATGCTGCTTCTCTGGTGACTGGCGGTGGGTCTCCACCAGAGGACAACAAACTCACTGAACATGAGTCTGTTGCTGGGACCTTCGTCACAGAGGAACAGATCCAAGCCGTGGAAGAGCTACCTGATTACGAGGCATTGTCCGGTGAGTGCCCATGCATGTGTGTGTAATCCATGTGTATGTTGTTTGGGTGATGGGTTCTGATTGAGTGCCAGGTGAGGGTGTGTACTCCTGAGTGTAATGGGTCACCCATGTGCTTCCTCCAATCCATTCATAGTCCCACCACCTCCTGATGCAGCAGCAGAGGGTGAAGAGACCGACAGCAGTTCTCCCACAATGGCATAGCCGTGCAGGCCATGAGCCCATGGAGGTATTTTTGTTTTCGCAACATCCACACAGGTGGGTGTTGGTGTGCACCCTGTCCTCAAACCTCCTGGGTGGCCTCCCCTCCCTGCCCCCCACATGGCCATTTCTTTTTTCTTTTTTTTTTTTTAACAGTGTATTGCCTTGTGTGGCTCCCGTGGGCATCCACTGTATTCCGGCTGGGCACATGCAGGCTTGTCCTAAGTTTGGGTTAGATGCTTGGGTTTGTGACACACACACCCCTCCTGCTTCCCGTTTCCATGGGCTTGCAAAGGGTGTGACCAAGTGGCAGTGACTTACACAGTGACATTGGGCTCCCATGAGCTGTGTGGGCAGTCTGTAGTCAATACTGTGTGTACATCCTTAGTGGGTATTGTTGTTGTATTGTACACTGCATGGTGTATTGATATGTGCTTGTGCATCCATGTATTCCTCCTAATTTGCAGGTTCCTTCTTCATGTCTTCACAAGGCCGTCTCCATTGCAGATGGAGTTCATGTTGTATGCAGTACACTGACACATTTGCGTGGCAGCAACACTCTACAGTTGGAAGGGTTCGATGTGCTGGCTTATTCAGGTTGTAAGACTACCACTACTTTGACTTAGTACTGTCATATTTTTGCAATGTTTCATGGTGTGTTGTTGTATTGTGTTGGTGATAAGTATTTGTTCATGTGTGCTGTTTGTTATTGATAACTGGGAGCATAATGTCTGTGGACAGTTTCCATTCGGGACAGTGCACTTTGTGACACTTGTGTCAGGTCTTGTGCATTGCTTTGTTTGCTTTCACATTGCATGGTGTGTTGGGTGGCGGAGCTGGGGAGGGGTTGTGTGACATGGCGCTATTTTCATGTTGTATTTTGCAAGGGGGTAGTCATTCATGCAGCATAAATGTGTGTTTTTTTTGTGACACAGCATTGGTTGTCTTTCGGCAGGTAGGGATGCACACAATGTAACACTTCCAGGTGACCAATCTCAGCCTGGTATGGTTGTGACAGTTGACTGTCTCATATGTCATCATCATTGATTGTCAGCCGGTATGTGCCAGGGCTGTGTGCACTCCACAGGGGTGTGATTTTAGGTGAAGTAATTAGCCACGAGCTGCGTACGGGCTGCCTCACCACATGCCCTTTCCCCTCCCGTGTGCAGCGGCCGTGCTTGTGGTTGGTGATGTGGGGGCACCACCATGTCCACGGGCAGGCCCCGGCGTGTTGCAACGTTGTGCAGGACACATGCTGCCACTATGATCCTGTACACTACTGGGGGCGCGTATAGCAGTTGCCCACCAGAGCGGTCAAGGGAGCGAAAGCGTGACTTGAGCCCTCCGAATGTGCGCTCCACTATGCCCCGGGTTGCAATATGGGCTGTGTTGTATCTTACCTCGGGTGGTGTTGTGGGGTTCCGAATTGGCGTCATCATGTGGGTGCTCAGTGGGTAGGCACTGTCCCCTGGGGGGGTGATGATGGGTATCATTAGTGGGGTTGTGACATTACTCAGTATCTGACATGTATGCATGTGCAGGGGCATTTATACGCACCAAGCAGCCATGTATCTCCATGCCGCCCAGCTTCTAGGTCCCGGTTTAGGGTTGACATTCTGTACATGAAACTATCATGGGTGGACCCTGGATAGTTGGCATATACTGAGGTGATGATTCCTTTGGCATCACATACTACCTGCACGTTGATGGAATGCCAGTGCTTGAGGTTTCTGTAGATGTGCTCAGTTGCCCTGGGAGGACGTAGAGCCACATGGGTGCAGTCAATGGCACCAGGCACTTTGGGGAAGTGTGCCACCCCGTAAAAATCCTGGACGACAGCCTGCCTTTCTGCAGGTGTTCTGGGCAGGTATATGTGCCTGCGGACTGATGGGTGTGCAGTCATAATGGCCAACACCTGGTGCAGGCAGCGTGACTGCGTGGGCTGTGAGACCCCCACTAGGCAGTTGTCCACTGGAATGAACCAGTGGCCAAGAAGTGCAGTACATTGAGCTCCTTTTCCAAGGGGCTCAGTGCTTGGGAGCACAGGGTGGGTGATGTGAGGTCATCCTCCCACTCACTCACCAGGTCGAGTATTATGTGAGGTGGAAACCTGTTCCTCCCATACACCTGGTCATCAGGCATCCCAAAAAGGCTGGTTCTGGGTGTAAACATTCTGGGCCTGACTATCCTCCTCCTCCTCCTGTGGTATCCCACGACCACTGCTGCAAGGAATGGTATATTCATCTTGGCGTCTGATTTGCATACACTTTTATGCTGCGCGGGTCCATGTACACCTGCTTCCTGCTAGCGTACGTGTTTCCGGATTAGCGCGTCTTTTTTGGCGCATGCATTGGCCCCGTGCGATTCCATGAATACGTGTTGTAGACGCGCGTGTGGGCGTTCCGCGCATTTGGCTCCTGTACTCCCCCGTGACACCCACATTTTCATGCGTTGTTCCCCATTCTGTATGTTACGCCCCCTGTTCTGCCTACTTTAGTTGTGTGTGCTGTTTGGAGACACGTGCGCCAGCGTGCGCCACGCAGGATTTTAGCGCACATCCAGGGATTGATACGCGCACGGACTTCCATGAATCGCTGTGCGTGGGTTTTGCTGCGATTTTCGCACTTGCGCTGTGATTCGCATGCTTTTGCAAGCTCGCGCGGGAATTTTCAGCGCACATTAATTCCATGAATCGGCCTCTTTATCTTATCAAAATCATTGCAAGTACAGAAAATGCATGTATTTAAACAGAATGCCTGACATTTGCCATACTTGCAAAAGCAAACAAATACAAGTGTACATTCAGAAAAGTGCTAATAGGAATGTGCCTAACAAAGTCAAACAACTGAAAGGTTTCCAGCACTCATGTAGGAAACATCTATGCAGAAAAAATAGATTCTTGGAATTACACACACAAAAACAATCTCCCTTTCAATCTGTATATTTTTTCCAAGCTTTCTTTCTCATCCTACTACAACTTCTACTAATCTATTACACTAAACAGTGCAACAGCAACACATACCTTCAAAAGCGCACCGCATAGGACACACCTATAAATACTCCAGGAATTTTTACTCATTAGGAATGAAGCTGATGCTCCAAAATCCCCATGCATGTACATAGTTATGAAATTTGACACCTACAGTACCTCTTCCTAGAAAACTATTCTATTCTTCAAAGGAAATTACTGTGACATTACCACACATATGTACTAAGTTCCTTCTTTCACAATTGCAGTAAAGACCACACTCCTGAAAAACAGCAGTGTCTGAAGTACAAGACAGAACCCAGAAGAAACCTCCTCTTTGCATCCAACAAAGTAAGTGCAATGCTGTCATAATGTTCTAACTGTTACTCAAACAATATAAAACTCTAGTATTGTAGAACAAACAATTGTTTCAACCCTACATCATTACATTCAGTATTACTAATTTGTATTGTTATCTCAACACCAGTATGGTAACACACAAATATGAAAATAGTATTCCCAACCTGAAGTAAGAGCCCATTCAACAATCACACACTTCTACATACATGCCTACCATCATACTCAGACACTCATGCACAATGCACACATACAGACCCAGACTTTCTGTTTTTCTCCAACAGACACCAAAGAATGCCTACCAAAAAGCAACTCCATAGAAAGCAACGCAAAAATAGAGCAAATCAAAATAAAAATGTACAAAATAGGCAGCCACCTCTAGCAGAATTTATTCTCAAAATTAAAACAAAACAGCTAATACAGTCACTAAGCGAGACTAAAGCCACTTTCAGTAAAGACACTTTGATTCCTCTTTCAAAATGTAAAACTAAACAGACAGTTGTTAAAAAGACTGCAGCTACGACTAGTGCTAACACTGCACCTATAAATCTTGATGTGCCCACAAGCAAGCCTACAAAAAAAATGATTTTACAAAAAATGTTCTGCTACAGTGTCCTTCAGAACCTTATAAAAATAAGAGAGAAATCATGCTCAACCCTTAAAACCTACCACAGACAACTAATCCTGGAAGCTCTCATAGAAATCCTTCTGAAAAGGATATTATTTATGTTAGTTTCAAAGAGAATGAAACTACTAACAAAACTAACTACTAAACTACAACACAGACTTCTCAACAAACGGAATATCAACAAAGATAGCTTAGCAAACATCTGTGCAGGTTGTCAGGTTGTTTGGTGTGATTGAGAACTGTTTTTCCCATGTCTTTGGTTTGGGCCTTAACCTTTACATGCAGTGTGTGGAAAGCTTCCCAACTCAAGATGACATTTCCAAGTAGCCCTCTGATTGGCCAGGATCTCAAGATAGGCATTGTTGGAACATTCTAAACTGCCTTTCATTGTCAGCAGTCCAGCAGGAAGGTCCTATGTGAGAGGCTCTGTTAACTTTATAAACTTTGCTTATAGCTCTAATTTATGAAGGTGAAATTTAGGATCAAGAGAGAGTCATCAGAACCAGGAAGTCATTTCAGAGAAATTATCTTCTTATCATCCAAAGAAAGAAGCAAGCTAAGTGACTGTAAAATATGTATTTACTTGTGTTTTGAACTTTTCTCAGTTATTCATTTCCTCTTTATTGAAAAATAGCTTAGTAAAGATTTGCTTGGTTGAAGACTGTAAATGTCAATCTGGACTGCTTTAGTACTGTTATACTAGGGTTTCTTTACTCTTCGTGCGTCTAATCATAAAAGCATGTTTCCCTACAGTAACAGTTGAACAGAGAAGCCATTGCTATGCAACCTGTAAACGTTCTATTCAGTATATTGCGGGCGTTTCGTTTTATAAGATAAATATTTTGAAGACTTAATTAGTCTTCATGCATAGAGGCGCGGCAAGCAGAGCATTTCACATGGTCTGCGCAAATGACAGTGTAAATCTGAAGCATTAATGTGGGCGCGCGTATAATTTAGGAAAAACCGGATCGGAACTTTGATTACCTCGCATGCATGCGCAGACACTTTCTCAACTCGCGAGTGCGGCTTGGCTCGCGTAGTAATTCGGAACGAAGCAAAGGACACTGCACTCTTGCGCGTGTGCGGCTTGCGTTGTCATCCGGAACGAAGTGAAGGACACTGCTCTTTTGCGCATGTGCGGTTCGCATTGTCACCCGGAACGTAAGAGGAGGACACTGCTTTTAGGCTTGCGGCTTGCGTTATTCAGAAACATTATGTGAATTGAGACACTATTTTCTTTGCGCGTGCACAAGTTAATTTGAAGTTAAATATGAAAAGAGACACTCATTTCTTTGCGTGTGTGTGGTTGGTGACACTTTGAAATTGAATTCATGTAAGAGACATTACTTTCCTCGTGCATGCGCAGTTCATGTTTCTATATCAATTTGAATCTGATTTACTTGCAAGTACAAACAACGCTTTATCCAAACAAAGATAGTATAACCAAGTGTTTGGATTGCATTACATGGATACTGTCTTCAATTAGTGTACATAACAAATAGATTTCAAAGGGTTTTCTACAAAGGTGGAGAAGTCACAGTTAAACAAATTTTAAAGGAACTCAAATTGATGCTGGCAAATTTAGTAGCCTGCAACCAAGGAGCTTAAACAGTTTATGGCAGATTCTTCAGCTATCAAAGGAGTCCTGCATGTAAATACTTCTCTAGGTTCTAGTAGAGGAGGACCAGGTATGGTGTTTATGATAATTTCATTAATGGAGTATATGGGAGAATACCTGAGTTAAAGTTTAGTGATAATTAAATGTTATCCTACTTTTTCCTCTTAGGTTTAAAGACGGCTTGAGCAGACCACGCAGACCTGGTGTTATTTATCATTTTATTCCAATTCCCCTTTTTCCTTTTGGGTTCTGTCAGCTTAACTGTTTTTGTATCAGTTGAGAAGGAAGCATTTGTGGGGGATTATAGGGGTTCAGCAGCTTCCGTGGACAAACAATTAATTTATTGGACGTCAAGCCTGACACAGGTGAGTGGAGTCACACCACCAGCACAGAACCATATTTCAATGAAGAAGCATACAAACAAAATCAAACATACAGAGCAGTGGATGAGGGTATGAAAAGGTTAATAATACCATCATGGAACAAGAAATGCTGCTCACACAAATATCTCCAGCAAACGTAGCATCAACTCTCCATTCCACTGAACCAATATGTCCAGTCTACAAATGGCCGTGCGCATCAATGTGTAACGTAAGCAAAAAATCTTTCACATATTTATGCCAGTTCCTCAATCAGTATGTGAAAGGCAAAGACAAACTGAAAATAAAACTATTACAAACTATGGACTCCTGTCCAGTGGGCAAATACACAGGAATACAAGGAAATTCATTAGCCTTCATTTCTGGACTTATTTCAAAAGCACCTTCTACCAAATCAAAATGATAGGATTGCACCATTCAACTGTAAGAATTCTTGTTCATAAACTGTACTATGCCAAAAGTCCTGCTTTAGCACTGGCCAATTTAAATAACATTCTTCTACATGGTACAGCCAAAGAACTACTTGAAGAAATAGAGCATATCCAAATCCAATATCTGAAGTTTAAAAGCACATCTGCTGAAATACCAAACCAAGTGTGTGTGTGTGTGTGTATGTTGCTGCAGGACTTTTTATAAAAATAGCATAAAAACTGTAGACATAATGTACAAAAGAGAAGACAATGAAGATTCCAAGTGGTTCCAATTAGCCCTCTATCTTATAGCAGAAAACAAATACAGAATGACTAACCCCTCAATACTTTGCAGATACTGCCCTGCAATACCTTCATGTGCTATCACTAATACCTTGGAATTATTCCCACTACCAAAACCACTGCAACAACTTAACTTGTATGAGAGCATTATAATTCAAACAGTGCTCCCATTTCAAGCAATAATACGCCTTCAACCATAAACAGCAAAACTACCTCCCTCTGAATTACTGAAAGGCATTTGTGGCAAAGTAGTTTATTTGCCATTAGATCTGAAAGAAAATGTACACACTCTGGGAGTGCAACGGCCAATAGATCAATCTTTGATTATCCTAGTAAATGGCGTACCTACAAAAGACAAAAATATATGGCAGAAACTAGTGGACTTATATAACGTTAGAGAAGCCCTGCAATATCTAAAAGACAACGATGATTATTACAAAGATTTGAAGAAAACCTGAAGGAAACCACCAAAAATAAATCAAGACTCATCAGAAACTGGCCAATTTCAACTTCTAGGTCCTACGACAGAATCAAATATTTTAGACCTTTATACAATGTGCCTATTGCACTCTAAAGACACCATAGATGATGCACTGGAAACCTACCAAATGAGGCAAGCCAAAGCATCTCCAATCAGCATATGGGAAAACAGTATAGAAGCATAAGCCTTCCCTCTACTCTTTCTGACTGGAAAAGGAGGAAGGTACGATGAAAGACCCACACAAATAACAGCATCAGAATACTGCTCTTTACTAATGAATTCTGAAGACCCCAGATTCAGACAAAAACATGGAATACATATTCCACCTTCTCTTTGAACGTTAACTAGCAACTCTATGCTACAGAGTTGCACACACATTAAAATCAGGTACCAATTTTCAAAATATGTCTGCTATGCATTTACTACAAAAAGTGCCACAAACAAAAATATGAACTTATACAGTTGAGCATTACAAACCTTTTAGCAAACATGTGTGGTACAAAAGAATACTGGTTCTGATGACACGCAGAAGTACAGTGTATGATAAGAAACCTTGGCCAACCCACATGGTTTGTGACATTAAGTTGTGCAGAATATGCATGGGAATATTTGCACAATTTCCTATGCATTGTAAACAAAAACCAAACAAATATAGATAAAAAAAACACCAGGAGAACTCTGCTCTCTAGATCCTGTAAATGTATCAAGATATTTCCATCATCGCGTTATTGCCATGCTACACTTCAATTGTAATAAAACAGTGCCTCCCCTCGGAGAAGTGCAACACTGTCATGATCTCTGCTTCCAAAAGATCAGGACTTGCCCGACTCCCTTGAAGCAGACCCATAACCCCGGTTCCGAGTGCCAGCCAGTCCCAATTGGGACCTTTTGGACCCTGTCCTGGCGCCAGTGGCACCAGGCTCATAAAGATGCCCAGTCCCAGCGCTGGAAGCGCCGGGCTCATAATGCTTGGGTGGACTTACCTGCAGCAGACCATGCTGCTTACTTACCTGCCAGTTGAACCCCTGATCCTCTTCTGTTTGGGACTACTTTTCCTGTTGGGTGGGGCAGGAGCCACTCCCTAGGTTCAGAACACTGGAACTCTTCTGGAAAGCAGGAACTCTTTTCTTACCTAGGCGTGGCTGTGGAAGGAGACACCTAAGCACTACAGGAGGCTATTTAAACCACACCCGATGGATGAATCTTGCTTTGTGTTATTCTGCATTCTCTGCAGCAGAACGCTCATCGTGTCTTCTGCTTCTGATCCTGGGCCTAAGGGAACAAAGGCTTACCATCCTGGAATCCAGTCTTCAGCAGCACCTGTAAAGACAAAGAAAGAACAGGTTAGCACTACGGTCTTCAGTGGCAGCGCATCTCTTACCTGGTCCATCGGCTGTCACCAACGCCTCGCGCTGCATTCCGGCATCTGAAAGACAAAGGCTTACCTACTCTTCGCATGCTCCGGAGGTCTTCGCACTGCATTCCGGCATCTGAAAGACAAAAGCTTACCAGCTCTTCGCACGCTCCGGAGGCCTTCGGCGCTGCATCCCGCATCTGAAAGACAAAAGAAGGTGCGTTTAAAGACATTGGGCAACTTTATTACTCACGTGCCATTACTCCTTCCCACGCCGAATCCAGTGGGTATTCCAGCACCCTTCAGCTTCTCTAAAACTCCGAACTTGTACCT